>NC_054866.1:55736127-55906806 GCF_018320785.1 Cheilinus undulatus | reverse complement strand
AGAGCTCATGTTAAGGCACAGCAGCCAAATTTATAATTATTACTTGGTCTTACCTTAATACAGCAATATGTGACACTTTGTTTGTTCCTCTCATGTCTGTCCCATTAGTTCCTACTGTGATTCAGGTCTGTCCCGTTAGTCCTACTGTGATTCGGGTACCCAGTGATAGCAGCCTGCTAGCAGATGTTGCTAACTCTTCATCTCAGCTCTCAACTACCTGTACAGGTGACCCCTAACTCAGTGTCTGCAGGTGTATCAGCTGTTGTTCCAGCTACTGCTGCTGATGACTTCTGGGTCATAGCTGTGTTTAACTTTTACATTCAAAAATGTTCGTTTGTCCATTTTGTTAGCTGAAATTAACTCTCGCTGCTAGTGTTAACTTTGAAAATAGCACTTGATTGTCTGTGATTGGTCGGTTGTTTACCAATATGATGCTTTTGCGCACAAGTCAGGATATGATAGGCTGATATGACGCTTTTTTTGTTTAGACTGCCTACCCATAGGCTGCAACATACAGTCACACACAGCCAGTACATGTCTACACACAAGACAACTAACACCCAGTGTTATGTTTACACACACTCGCCAGCAGAAATGTATTATGCACCCACCACCCCTGGAGGTGCTGGAGCCAATCAAATAAGTGCCGGTCACGATCTGAGAGGTGCTGGATCTTGTTCTGGGGGGATCCGGCCCAAATTAAGCCCTGCTTATCTGGCTCTGTGTAAAAAAGTAATTGCCCCCTTGTTAAATAATGAGTTAACTACAGTTTTTGGAAAGCTGAGTTCAATTTCACTGGCCACACCCAGGCCTGATGACCACCAGATTGGTTGAATGTAAAAAAATTCCTTAAATAGAAGCTGTCAGACAAAATGAAGTGGGCTACAAGATCTCAGAAAGAAACGCATCACACCACCATCCAAAGAAATTCAAGAACTAATGGGAAACAAAGTGATTGAAATCTATCAGTCTGGAAAAGGTTACAAAGACATTTCCAAGGCATTGTGACTCCAGAGAACCACAGTGAGAGCCATTATCCACAAATAGAGAAAACTAGGAACAGTTGTGAACCTTCCCAGGAGTGGTTGGCCAACCAAAATGACTCCAAGAGTGCAAAGACGACTCATCACAAAAGAACCCAGAACCACAGCCAAAGACCTGCAGGCTTTACTGGCCTCAGTTAAGGTCAGAGTTCATGAATCAACCATCAGAAAGACACTGGGCAAAAATGGCATCATGGAAGAGTTTCAAGACCAAAACCACCGCTGAAAAAAAAGAGCACAAAGGCTCGTCTCACATTTGACCAGAAACATCTTGATGATCCCCAAGACTTTTGGAGAAATTCCAAATTCTTCTGTGGACTGACCAGACAGAGGTTGAACTTTATGGAAGATGTGTGGCCCGTTACATCTGGAGTAAAAATAACACAACATTTGATAAAAAGAACATCATGCCAACAGTCAAACATGGTGGTGGCAGTGTGATGGTCTGGGGCTGCTTTGCTGCTTCGGGACCTGGACCACTTGATGTGATTGATGGAACCATGAATTCTGCTGTCCACCAGAAAAATTGTGAAGGCCAACATCCGGCCATCAGTTCATGACCTCAAGGTCAAGCGCTCTTGGGTTATGCAGCAGGACAACGACCTGAAATATACCAGAAAGTCCACCTCTGAATGGCTCAAGAAAACCCAAACTAAGGTTTTGGAGTGTCGAAGTCAAAGTCCGGACTTAAATCCAACTGAGATGCTGTGGTGTGACCTTAAACAGGCAATTCATACTGGAAAACCCTCCAATATAGCTGAGTTAAAACAATTCTTTGAAGAGGAGTGGGCCAAAAGTCCTCCACAGTGATGAAAAAGACTCATCAGCAGTTACCATAAACGCTTGATTTCAGTTATTGCTGCCAAGGATGGAACAACCAGTTATTGGGATCAGGGGGAAATTACTTCTTCACACAGGGCCAGATAGATTGTTGGTGACCTAAAATTGTCACTATCGATAAATAGCAAAATATAATAATTTAATATTATATATATATATATATATATATATATATATATATATATAATATTAGGGCTGTCAAAGTTAACGCATTAATATCGCGTTAACTCAAATTACTTTTAACGCCGCTAATTTTTGTGTCGCACGATTAACGCATGTGCTTTCTGTATGACCCTCGACCCATCCCGTAGTTTGCCAGACCAGGAAGTGGCGCCGTCGTGATGTGGTGCAAGCGAGCAGAAATGGATACAGGACAGAGACTTTTGAATGACAGGTTCAGCTTTCAGATCATGTCAGATAAGACTGAAGTTATTTTCTCTTACTGTCGACATGAACGGAGTTACAGGAAGTTTATAGAGTCTTGTATAGCCCGCATCATTCGCTGGCCATGCACACCGCTAATGCAGAGAGCCACCCCCCTCGCCATGCTGGATTTGTTTACAATGGAGACACTCAGACAACTCTGCAGGGATGGACTCGCTATCTGGTATACCGGGCATTTCCCGGTATGCCGACGCACTTTTGGGCCTGTATGATTTATTCATTTATTTAGACTATTATATCTGCCATGAACCGGCACTACAGCTGCGCTATTGACTGTTGACTGGTCCGATCACGTCTCCTAAAGGTCCGCTCTCATCCCCACGCAGCTCCTGCTTGAAAGTGAAAGTATTCGGAAAAAAAACGAAACTTACTAAAACTATCGACTGGAACTGTGAACAAACGCCAAATTTAAATAACAGTCAACCAAAATGCTGCAAAACTGTCAAAGACTCTGCAGTCCCTGTAGGAGATTGTCTGATGCTGGTGAATGTACAGCTCCATCATGAGGAGGAGGAGGAGACCAAGCAGCAGAGGCTGGTGTGTGACAGGAGAGCAGAGGTTAGTGAATGAGCTCTGTAGAGTATCAGAATAGAAGCTGAAAGCATTATTAGAGTGTGGGTCTCCTTTATTTAGGAAGAAAAAAATGGTTTTAGATTAAATCTGTAGCTCTTCTATGATCTGAAGAATGAAGAGATGGTTAAGTCCTCTTACTACACCTTAAAAGTTCTCCACTGAGACTTCTTTTACTTTGTGTGTTCATGAGTTTTGAAAAGAGGCTTCACATGTGTTTTTATTGACATCATTCTAGTAAATCTACTGGACTGATGACAGTCATTTCTTACTGTCAGCATTTATTTTACATTTGGACTACATTTTGTAGTTTGAAAGTAAAAATATACTAAATAATAGCAGACATTTTTAAGTAATGACTTGCTTTTTCTCTTGAGCAGGGCAGATGTGTCCACCTTACTCACATCAGAACAGTGAAACACCATTAGATGTGCCTGTGCCTTACTGCTGAGCTCTCAGCAGAGACTTGACTTCTTTATGTCCATGTGTGATGATGAGATCTGATGTTTGGTGTTCAGCTGCTGAGAACAGAGGAGTTAACTTCTAGAAGTCTAAAGTTTGACTCTACATTGTGGTATTATTCAGTAATGTTACATTAAGGTCAGTATCTCCATCTGTTGTGGCTCCGACTAGAGAATTTTCTGGACTTTATCTGTTGCTGTTTTGGGTTGTTGACATGAACAAACATTTGCAAAAAGAAAGCATTTTTGTCCACTTGTGTTGATAAGGGTATTTAAATCTTGAGAAATAGTACTGTAAGGTACATTTAGAATAGACAAAAAAGTGCAATTAATTGCGAGTTAACTATGGAATTTGTGAGATTAATCGCGATTAAAAATTTTAATCTATTGACAGCTCTAATATATATATATATATATATATATATATATATTTTTTTTTTTTTTTTTTTTTTGCAAGACTTTTTTTCACACAAGATCAGACCTGATAATAAATATCAAATATTAGTATATTTTTAAGAATTCAACCCTTTCAGTGCCAGTTCAAGTAAAAAGTAAACAACAGGAAATCAGGAACAAGCATGCTGCCCTCATGACATCTATGGAAAAAAGGCCAACATTTGGTAATGAACAGGACAACGGATGAATCTGAAGACCAAAAAATGCCAAACAATGACCTCCACACCCTCAAGGGTTAATGATTAGAATAATAAAGGTTTACCTCCTTCAGGATGTCCTCCAGCACGGCAGGGTCGTTCAGATCCAGAGAGGAGCTCTGCTTCACCAGCCTCACCTTGATCACTTGTTTGGAGGCTGTTAGGGCTTTAAAAAGAAAGTTCATGAACAAATCAACATTGGTGATGGATATTCATCTGGATTCCTACAAATGTCCAAGTGAAACAAGATAATCGTGCCAGTTTTGGTTCTGATTCCCTCTTTCTGACCAAAGTCAGCAAAGGACCGCTCATCTGAAGGTTGTAGATTTTCCTGTGATGGGAGGTGTGTGTGGAGTGGTTTTACCCTCCCTGATCTGCTCTGAAGATGATCAGAGTCGCTCTGATCTAAAACATTTTACATGTTCAGTATCAATGATCAGAATTCCTGCTGTGTGGCAGGAACACCGAGGACAGTCAGGAATGCTCTCTGTGGATTGTTGCAAGAAATGGAATGACAGCCAATCAGGAAGCAAGATGACTGAAGGAGGAAGCAGAACAAACCCAGCCATGGCAACGATAGTAAACATGAGGCGGGAAGTTAGATGGACGTCAGAAATAGAGGAGCAACTTCTTGATTTGTGGCGACAACAGGAGTGTTTATACACCATGTCCTGTAAAACAAACCACAGTCCAACAGACAACAATGGATGTAGACAGCTAGCTAACAGCTAGCTACATCTACCTGAACTGAATTTGATCTTACCGCTGTAGCAGATGGATGCTCTCTTGTTGTGGCATGGCCAGTCCCCCCATTTGCCAGAGTTTCCAAAGTCAGCTGCCACACACATCTCATTCCCATAGTAGTTGTTGGGTTCAGTACTTCCCCAGTACCTAAATGTGGATCTACTTCCATCCACCCACTTCCAGGACTCCCTGGAGAGGCCAATCCAGACATTTAGTCCTGATGCCTGCTCTTTTATCTTCTGGTTCTCCTCCATGTTCCTCACACTGGCCAGGTCAGTGTGGTGTTCTCTGCAGTAGATCACAGCATCAGACCATGACATGGCGGTGGGGGCGAGGACAAATGTCACATTGGACCCTGAAGATAGACCAAAGAGAGAGAGATCAACATAACAAGGACATCTGTCCTCAGTGGTGGACTCTCCTTCAGTGCCCCAGTGGATCCCCTGGTAAGTAATGGTGACCACACCCCTAAATCTTGAATTTGATGTTTTACATCAAATAATTAAAGACATTTCCATAAAAAGTTACAGCTTAGCACACAGCAGAAACAACACAGTCTGGAATAAACGACTTTAAATGATGATCCCTGAACCAACGTGAAGCTGAGAGGTAAAGAAACTTCACTGGTTGAAGCTCAAATGTTTCCTGTTTTACCTGTAACGTCACTGCAGACTGGCTTATAGTGGTCCTCACACCATTTATCATTCCACAGTCCAGTTTGTTCCATGACCACACAGTGCTGTCTGCTGACATAGTTCCTAGGTTGTCCAGTTGCCCAGTTTCTGAATTCGCTTTCTCCAGGTTTGTAGAAACTTGTGTTTGTCAGTGACCACCTCCAACTGTTCACATCATCGTACAGACCGATCCAGGCATGCTGAAAGCAAAATTTGATGGTTTCTTCAGCTTCAGTGGTGGAAAAAGTCCTCAGAATCTTTACTGGAGTCATCTACCAAACCATGAAAATGTTCTGAGTAGTTGTACATCACTCTAGGGGCGTGTCTTACTGTTGCATAATGAAACATACGCTACAGGAAGCTGCTGTTCTGTTGCTGTACTTCATTCACGTCTGCTGCTTTGGTACTTGTGATGGACCGTTTTTATTCTCTGTGAGGTCAGTTGCCCAAGCTCACCCCTAAAATGTTGACCTTCAGCTCACCCACCCAAAAAATCTGAGTTCTACAAAGTAATGTCAATGAAATAAAAATGTGTGATTTAAAAAAAGTGACAACATAAATATTCACCCCCTTTAAAGTGACTGACCCAATCCGATGGGCAACTAGTACTAGTAGTCTCATGATAAGTGAAAATAAAATTTTTTAAACATTACTTTGTAAAAATCATTTTTAAAAATGTTATACCAGCAGGTAAGGTTAAATACAGTTTCATGGATTTCTTTTGTAAAAAAAAAAAAATATATATATATATATAGACCATGATTGATTCATAAAGGCAATAAAAGGGTAAAACATGCGAGGAAAAATGTAAAAATACTGTTATTGTTTTATTACTGTTATTTATTGTGATCTTGTATTGAAGATTTTTTTGTTACTCTCAGTTATATAAACTTAAAACAAAAAGTAAGGCAATTTGTGTTTGGTATATGATTTCTTTGTTGTAACAATGCTTCGTGGTAATAAATCGTATACTGTTGCAAAGCCTGTTTATTACCCTTTTAAATGATGCCACAATTGTAAGGATCATGCATTTGTGTGATGAGCAGCAGAGCTGAGTATGTGGGTTGCGCCCATGAAAAATGTGCCAAAATTTCTCTGCCAGTGCTAAACAGCTTATTTTGCTCCTGGCTCTTGTTTTGAGCTTCTGGTACCCCCGGGATTGGCAGCACCTGTGAGCATGGGCCCAGTGGTCAGTAGATGTCTGCTTCAAGAATCGGCATGCCACGTTTGACTGATCTGGATAGGGCCCGTCGGCTGGGCAACTTCAAGCTGGTGTTTCGCAAAACCAAGTTGTAGCATTGTTTGGGGTGAACCCTAGTACCATCTCCAAACTGAAGGCCAAGTTCCATTTAACGGGGAATGTCAAAGACAGGCCCCAAAGTGGGCGTCCCAAGAAGACGACACCCAAGAATACTAATTTCTCACCCTGTCAGCAAGAACTCTATCCTCCAAGATGACAACACTCGCCCCCACAGAACGGGGTTTATCAGAGACTACCTCCAGAATTTGGGAGTGGAGAGGATGGAATGTCCTGCCAGCAGTCCTGACCTTTGACCCCATTGAACACTTGTGGGATCAGCTTGGGTGTGCTGTTGGTGCCAGAGTGACCAACACAACCACGCTGGCTGACTTGCGATAAATGCTGGTTGAAGAATTGGATGCCATCCCACAGCAGTGTGTGACCAGGCTGGTGACCAGCATGAGGAGGAGGAGCCAGGCTGGTGACCAGCATGAGGAGGAGGAGCCAGGCTGTTGTGGCTGTGTATGGTTCTTCCACACACTACTGAGGCTCCTGTTTGTTAAATGAATAAATTGTTATATTGTCAATATGTCTTGTTTCTTCAGACTTGAATCATCCAATCCACCAAACACCAAAGAAAAGTCAATGGTAGAATCAGCTGTTTGGCACTGGCAGAGAAGATTTGGCACATTTTTCATGGGCGCAACCCACATACTTAGCTCTGCTGCTCATCCCACAAATGCATGATCCTTACAAATGTGGCATCATTTAAAAGGGTAATAAACAGGCTTTCCAACTGTATAAGATTTATTACCACGAAGCATTGATACAACAAAGAAATCATGTACCAAACAGAAATTGCCTTACTTTTTGTTTTAAGTTTATTTCTGATTACTGTTCCCTCTCCTGTTGAGCTGTTGTATTTTTCCCCAATGGGGGATCAATAAAAGTTTATTTAATTTTAAATAAAGCTTATGTTGACCGGTCTGATTTCCAGGCTACACTTTTCAAACTGCCATACTTCTCAGTGTTGATTGTGGAAACTATTTTAAATTTAGTGATTGCTTTTAGATTGAAATATTTTAGTTTTAGTCACATTTTAGTAATTTTTATAGTTTTAGACTAGTTTTAGTGGATGAAAACTAGGGCTGTTAACATTAGTGTGTTAACACTTGTGATTAATATGAAAACCCTAACACGTTAAAAAAATAATAACACAATTAAATCATATGACTAAATTTGACTACTAACGTAGTCCTCCAGCGCAGATATTTATGTGCCTGGGGGTGAAGAGGTGAGAGGTCAGACACAGCCAGCAGTGATGAGTGAGGAGACAGACCCAGGTCTGCTTAATGGTGATTTTCTTTTTAAAAAGCTGGAGAATGTTTGTTAAGATAAAACTAAAACTGTGGGTACATGCTGCAGTGGTGAACTGTCTTTACAGCGAAGCACAATGAGTCTGAAGTACCGCCTTCAGACAAAGCACATCTTTGCTAATGTTAGCAAAGATACTAACAACAACACGGGATCAAGCCATGGTCATACCACTCTGTTCAGCTGCTTCAGGACAGTTTTCTTCTTCAGCTGCTCAGATAAATGCTGAAAAGTGCTCCAGAACTTTGAGACAGTCCTGTTTGTTAACAATATTAACCCAGTGTAGAAATCTGCGGTGGAATCGGCAAAACTGAAGTTAATTAGTGAACTTTAAGCCGAAGACATGATGCGTTCAAGTAACCTCTGTAAATTAGAAGCAGGAAAGGTCAGCACTCAAAATGTCCTTTTACCGTTTATTTAGGCTTAACAGGCCACACTGGACGCGTTATTTGTATTTTTCCCTTATTTTAAGTGTCTTCATCCCTATTCATTGATTTTTTTATCTATATTTTTCTTTTTTCTTTTTTTTCTTTTAGTTTATTATCCTGTTTTGGTGAAGTTTTTTACCCTCTGCGTTCGTCTACTTTAGATCCCTAACTGTATGCCTAAAAGAGTACTTTCTGTATAGAAGATTCCTGTGTAACTTATTACAGGTATTTTTGAGACACTCACTTCCTGAGCGACACTGTTTTTGTAAAGTGTTACAGTATTTATAATATTTGAATAACAGACTGTCTGGCACATGACTCTCCAGTTTAGGATGGATACCTGGATACCTGACATGTCTTTTTATAAATGATCATATCAGGCTTCTGGCCACTAGGTGGAGTGTTTACTTATTCAAGACTTAAATTATATCCTTCTCTTGGATAACTAGCTCCTTCCTGGAGCTTTTAAACCATTTGATTTATTAGCTTTAATATGTTTCTATTGAAACTGAAGTATTTTGTATGAGATAGGAATTACTATTAGTCATTTGGATTTCAAAGGTTTAAAAGGATAAATTTGTCTCTGGAGAGTCATGCCTTGAGCCCTCTGGCATGGTTTAGGTAGGTAGGTTTCAATGATCAGTTGTGTCTTACCCAGCTTAAACTAAGAGTCTTATTTTCAAGGATGTACCTGTACCTTTAGAGTCATTTCCTGTATATAAGGTGCCCTTCCGCTCTTTGTCTACAACGCTGACCTACGTGTCGAAACGCGTCCGTTGTGGCCTGTTAAGCCTAAATAAACGGTAAAAGGACATTTTGAGTGCTGACCTTTCCTGCTTCTTGTTTAAACTTTATGGTCCTGCACCTACTTTTCAGTTTAATGTTAGGAGAGTGCTCCTTTTTTTGCTTTTCCGTAACCTCTGTAAATTAGACAACTGTATTCTATGATATGATGTGTTCACATGTCACATAAAAATGGAAAAATGTAGTTTTTCCTGAGAACCTTTAACAAATACAGTGTGACTATGTGTTTATATTTGAGGGATACAGAATAGATGTGACAGACTGAATCACAGCTTTTTAACTCAAGCACTACTGTCATGATCCAGATTCTGATTTGTCTTGTTCCTGAGTTTCTCTGGTGTTTTTCTTTGTTAATTCTCTGTTTTTTCCATGTTTTTAGTTTTACTTTGTATTTGTATTCCTAGTTTGCACTTTTTGGTATTTTGTGAGTTAGCTTTTCTTCCCCTGTGTTTCCTGTTTAGTTTAACTCCCTGTGTTTGTATGTGTTTCCTTGCTCCCTTCCTAGTGTCTCTTCCTGCTCCAGTGTTCTTGAGTATTGAGAAGTTTCCTGTTTTATTTTGGAGTTGCCTTCCCTTGTGTGTGATGCCAGTTTTTCTTCCTGCCTCAGTTTCCCTCCACTGTGATTACCCTCACTAGTTTCACCTGAGTCTGGTTATCCACACCTGTCTCTCCTGGTGCAATCACTCCCTGTGTATTTAGGTTTTGAGTTTCTCCCTGTCTTTAGTCAGTTCATTGTTTGCTGTTTGATGTTCCTGTGCTGCCTGTGAAGTCTTCCTCGTGTTCTGGATTTTTATAACCTGGTTTGTTATTTTTGTAAGAAAGTTTTGTTGGAGTTTCTTCCTTGGGATTTTTGTTAACTAAATTTAGTTTGTCTTTTTATCTGCTATTGGGTCCCGTTTTAAGTTTTTTCACCACACTCATGACAATTACTCGGCTAAGACCACCCGTAGTTAAATATTTGACCTTATTTTGTCTTTCCACCAAACTATACAAGTATTGATAGTGGTATTGATAAGGACTCAGATCAGCACTTTCAATGTGCTGTACACAGAATTAAAAGAATAAAAATAAAACACTTGACCATAACAACCTTTAAAAATCTAAAAACATAAAAATATACTTAAATTATTGAAAAGATGCTGATTAATCATGATTAATCAAAGCGTTGTGATGTTTATGTAATTTTGATCAGGTTAATGATAATTTTTTTTTAATTGAGTAACAGCACTAATGAAAACTAAAAAACACAGTACTCTGTTCATTCTGCTCAAATCTGCCATGTCATTCAGGATCTTCATGTCGTTCATGTCGTCTATGGTGGCCAGGTCTGTGTATTTCTCTCTGCAGTAGCTCTGAGCCTCGGTCATGTTCTTCTTCTCATAAACAAAATGAAACCGACGCTCAGCATGACAGAGAACGGCACACAGTCCTGCAGAGGAGAGAAGCACCATCATCAGATTCAGACACAAACATTACTGAGAAAATCAAGTATGGCTGCCATCGTTTCTGGGAGAAAAACTCCTGCAATGAAAAATGAGGTTGACAGTTCATGGTTTAATGTTGACCCTGCTAGGCTCTCAGGTCAGACCTAAATTCAGAATCCGGCCCCTGCTGTGACTGACACCGCTGCATTATTACATTCAATGTTTTCTTTTAAACTGAAGCCTGCCATGGAAAAATAACATTTACATTTAAAAATGTAGCCATGAGTAACATCTATAACTGACGTATATATTGAACCATTGTTGTCACACATAACATTTTAAATGTTTATCTCTGTTTGATTTTCCCCCTCTTCCCTCCAACTTTAAACAACCGCCCTAGTGGCGCCCTGGCGACCCCCCAGGGTCCAGGAGCCCCACTTTTAAACACCCTGAGTTAGGATGACTTGCCTGCTGCAGAGATGATGCTCAGGAGAATCTTCTCCATCCTCGCCGCTTCTCTCTTCCTCCCTCAGCTCAGAATGAAGATCTGCAGCTGCTGGAATAACGCTGGGGTTAAATAGGAACCTTGTAACATGCAAATTTATTCAGGTGAAAACTGCCTATCAGACTCTTCAGTGTCACAGGGCCGGGTTATTCAGAAGGTTTAATCCTGATAGAAAATGACTCAGATGGTAGACCACCCCCTTTTACCAAGGATCAGGTCATCCAGCTCACTTTAACCACACTTATTTTATATAAAGACTCCATAGGATCAACCTGATGCATGAACAATCTTCTAAGGACTATTAAACACAGATAAAAAGATTTTATAAATCAATCATGGTAAATATAATTTGGGATGGGCAGGAAGAAGTGATCTGAAAGAGAGACACAAGGTAAGTTTACAAAATAAAACAGGAAATGACAAGACTGGGAAACCTGAGGAAAAATAAAAAAGACTTCACTAAATCAACCAGGGGATGTGACACAGCTGGAGAGATCCACCAGGCGCCGCTCCACTTTACAGAATCTGTCAACCCTTCATCGACCCGATCAAAGGTTCAAGTCAGCCGATCTAAGCGGTAGCTACGGACTCCCTTCTTTCATCTAGATGGCTCACCTCCAGACTCCATCCCTCTACGGTAAAGTAGGTGATTCTGGTCTAAGTCCTCCTGAACGGGCTGATGTGGTTCACTCAGGTTCCATTAAAAGCCACAAATCAAGTCAGACCACTTTTCCAAAATCTATTTACAAATTCCAAAGTTTATTATTTTCCTGGATTTCAGATCACACTCACCCTTCATCAAATCAGATTGTTATCATATCTTTTTGTAACATTTAGTCATGTCCTGGTTTTTTTCATACATTATAGTCAATATTAGTTATGTGATTTATAAAGTGTAATCCTGTTATTCATGATAAATCTTCAGAACTTAAGTCGTTTGTCCTGAAAGCATCATTTTGGGAATATTGTCCCCAAAACAAGAATTCACAGCTGAAGTTATGAGACTGATAAACATTTAAAGGTTAAATGTGGTTATTCCATGTTTAATTCCCACATACGTGGGTGGAACCCCTTTTTAACAAATGCAATTTAAACTTCATATCTCTTGTCAAGTAAAGTTGAATCATTCCCTGTTTGAGGACTCCAGAGTGAGAACACCCTTTACCCTGAGCAAAAGATAACATACAGTCTATATGATGGAAAATCATAAAGCTAACTGCTGCAAGCTATTTTTGAGTGTAATAGATATTAAGAAATGAAATGTTTTAATCATTGTATGAAATGTATTGAACAAAGTTAAAGAAAAGTCCAGGACATGTCTCAACATGTCCTGTTCAGAAGTGCTGACCAGCCATGAGTCGTGCTTAACTGTGGGACAAGAGTGATGCTTGAGTATAAAAAGGGGAAGTCAAGAGTCAAAAGGGAATCTTTTAGAAATGAATAATTCATGGGTAAGAATTAAACTATAAGCAATCGATTGGTTAAGAAACACGCTAATATGAACCGATCGGCTAGAAAATGTGCTCCTATGTAAATGCTTGTATGAGACAGACCATCAGTATAAAAACAGGAGAACAGAACAAAATCTTGTTCCTCTACCCCGGACACCTTAGGAGCAAGATCCAGACTGCAAGAAGAAGTACAGGGTCGCTTCTCTACAGTTATTCTATTTTGCTGCTTTTGGGACTGAGTTTGGAGAGATTTACAGAAAAAAACTCTTTATTTACCACTGTTGGATTATTTCCCTGAGGAGTGGCAAATCGGGGTGGATAACCATCCTTTCCAACTGTGGACTACAAATTCGGACGGAGTTCCTTCTACTCTCCAGCCACAAGGAGCTAAAAGGAATTTGGATTATTTCTAAGGATTTTGTACAAGATCTTGGGACTATCCAAAGCCTATAGTTTGTTAAGAGGGGCCGCCTCGGCCTGGAGGCCCCTCTCTCGGTCTCCTAAATTAAAGGACTAAAACTCAGCATAAACTCTTGTGCAGCTGGCATGAACAAATGGATAACTGGCACCAACACAAGGGATAGTTGGTGGAATCAGTGACTGATGTCCATGCGAGCACTTGTCCATCTGGAGTGCTGGATGGGTTGATTGGATGATTGATTAATCTGATCAGCAGTAATGCATTTTGTGCACTTGGACAAGTTAACTGCACAAGGTTTTTACTACAAATTTTATATTACCATTAATTATCTCTATTAATCATAAGGTCTTACCTTACTCAATTATTCCATGATTTTAAGTTGTATGCTTTGCCCTGCTAAATTGAAATAAAATACTTAATTTGCACTTAAAGACAAGGACTGGACATTTGACTTCGTCTTTTAAAGTGCTCTGAGACCACTGATCCTGCAAGTTACATGTAACTTACATCTAAGGTTCCTATAGGTTATCCTAGCCAATAAAAGTAAGAGACCCTTGGGATTTTTTGTATAAATCTCTAAACTATTTCCTAACACAATTACCAAGAGCCAAGATTCATAGAGGAGAGCTGCCGTTAACTGACGCGTCTAATGTTAGTGTTCAGTCTAAGGCTACTCGTCTGAGTGCAGCATTAGAGGAAGTAGGGTAGACGTCAGGAGGAGGGCAGTTAGGAAGTTAGGCGAGTCTCCTCGCCCCCAGCTTAAACACTGTCAGTTCCCTCTGTCGCTAATACCGATAGGGTATTACAGCTGACAGTCTCACCTGAAGGATAGAGAGCTGGTCCGGTACCTCCTGTACAGGACTATAAGGAGGAGTCTTTTTTAATAATTCCACCTTGATGATGTTCCCCCTGTCAGGTACAGATCCTCAGCTGATGGAATATATTCATAGAAATGTTTGGAGTTGTAACGGTACGTTATTAAAGGGGACATATTATGCAAAAATCACTTTTTCAGGCTTGTCTAACAGAAACATGTGACCCTGGTCTGTCCACAATTCCCTCAAGTACCAGGAAAATCCATCCCCTCCCGCACCTCTCTTTCTCCAACTTTCAGAAAATGTGTGCTGAAACAAGCAGTTCTCAGATTTTCCCCTCATGATGTCATGTGGGGAGTTAGCACCGCCCCCAGGTTCTGATGGCCATCCCCACTTGTAAGAACATTCTGCCCTCCTCTCATCCATAAGCCAAATCCTTTCCTGAGAGGGGCGGAGTCAGACAGCTCAGTAACATTTAAAGCCACAGACACAGAAACAGCTGGTTCTGAGCAGGGCTGACACAGAGGGGGTTTTGGACATGCAGAAATCAATACTGGAGTGTTTTTCTGTAACAAACTTCCCAGTCATGTTTTGGGGACCTCTGAGACCAATATAAACTTGTCTGTAAAGGGTAAAATATGTGACCTATAAGAATTTATTTAGTCTGGGAAAAGAAGAATATAAAGCAGTGTTTGGCTTCCTAAAAAAATCTGGTTTAATGAACAGAATTTAGTTTAATGTAATCATGTATTTACTTTCCTAAAGCCAACTGGGAACTCTGGCCACACTGCAGCATAGTAGGCGGTGGTAACACACCTTTATCGTTGGATGCCACTGGCACTTAACCTTTAAAGCAGAAGGATTCACCTGTTTCCTGTGTCTCACTGGTGAATCCATCTTGCAAAGCTCCCATTTGAACCATTTGGGCCCAGTTAGAAAGTGACCGGACCAATCAGCGTCAAAGGGCGTACTTTCAGGAGCGGCAGAGTTGTGATGTAAGCACAGCGAGAAGAGACCGGTGAATGGATGGCAGAAGACATTAGTGTGGATGCTGCTAAAGTGCCAAGATATTTAGAACTTGACGACACTTCTTCGTTAAAACAAGAATAACAGTGAGATATTTTCTTTTCACAAACAATAATAGTCGTGTACCGACATGTCTACAGTCACCATGATCAGCTATCTATGGACTTTATTCGTCAGTACCTGCGCCCCTCGGTTTGGGGCTACGACGTCAGGTGTTTTGTAGAATATGACTCCTTTCTGTGATTATTTCCCAGCATGCATTTGGTGGAAATTCACAACAGCAATTTTTGGGTAGAGAACAAGATGCAGAAGGACATGGAGATCACATCTGAGTTCATTTCTCTTATAATCCGATGTTTTTAAATCATTATCATCGAGCAGAAACAAAAGTAAAGTTAAACAACGAAGCAAGTTTGCATGTCACTGTAACAACTGATCAGCTATCCCAGAAACACTTCAGAATAAAAGTACCAAATGAAAAAACAAGCCGTCTCACCACATAAACAAACTGCTGGAGCTTTTACTTTGAAAACTCCCAGTGGCGGTTTACCCTTCCTGTCATGTCAGCCTGAAATGAACTGACAGACAAGGCAGACAAACACACAGGTGCAGAGCTCTGACTGCAGCTCTGAGCAGAAAAGTTTTTCAATCTCTTGAGTTCTGAGCGGACATTCAGCAGCTCCAGACTGATCCACCCTCACATTCACATTTTGAAGAATGAAGTGAATGAATGTGCTTAAGCACAACACCGGCTCCCATTGGTCTTGGACAACAGTCACGTCACTGAGAAACACAATTTGCATACGACCAGACCTACGATAATATCAAACACATTTGATATTATCCTAACACCAAGACTAAAGAAAGACCACCTTAAAACGGCTCAGATCGAGTCTTAAGACCACCTTACACCTAACAACTGAGACAACGGGAGTGAGCTGCAACTTTAGCAAGAGTCCCATGATTTTACTCCAACTTTGGAATTGTCTGTGACTTTGCAATCAAAGGAAAAGTCATAAGGTGTAAGGTCGACTTTAGGCTTCAGAGCAGCCATGTAGGCAGAGTCTTTGTTCAGTAAGTCCAAAACATTGTTGAGTCCCAACAGGTGTGTGTGACCTAAAACCAATATTTGGAATTATTAGGCAGTAATTGAAACACACCACTAGGTGGTGCTGTAGCATTGTATGGTGTTCTGCTAAGGTAAGCAATTTTAGGTGTTTGTCCTATCCTGGACACCGTAGTTGCAATTGTTCTGTAGGGGGTGTCATGTTTGGCTAAGTATTCCCTTTTTTTTTTTTTTACCATTGTTGAAGGTAAGCAGTGCTCCTGGCAGCCCGCATTTTAACTAAATATAGAAGTTAAACCGCAATTAAACAGTTGATCTCTTTAAAATATGTTTCTGTGAAGTGTAAAGCACTGTTTAGTCAGATTTTAAGTGCTGTATGTTGAGATTACAGCCTAGATCACCTTAAATAGTTTGTGCTTATTTCCATGCCATGGGTGGGTATCTTTGTGTGAATGCAGTAGGACATGCTAGTATTTTCTATTTGTTGGTTGCTGAAAGTGTAACTTATTGGGTATTTTTGCACAGTGAATGAAAGGGTAATGCTATTATTTGCTGTTTTAAAGTATAAGGCAGTTTATTTACATTGAAGAGAAATGATTTACAGTGTATGTCATCACAGACAAACAACAGTATTCTCTTTTTTCACTCTTGTTGAAGGTTGTACGAGCATGAACAGTTGGCAACAATTAAAACCAGAATCTCCATCACAACTACGACCCCTGCTGTCTGACCCTCTTCTCTCTGAATGACACCCTGCACCCAATACACCAAGAAACACAACACAGAGCTACGCAGGGTTTGTGAAGCGGCGCCCTCCATACAGCAGACACACAGAGCCTTTGGGTTACAGAATCATGATGGATTTTTTATGACAAACAAAATGTACTTAATGTGGCAAACATAAAACTGCAGGTTAAACATGTGCCGCCCAGGCCTCAGAGTTGATTGGCTGGTAGTTGTGTTAAATGGAGCCAGCCCGTCAGAGTTGTGGGCATGATCACTTAACCCTTACCATTAACCCTTCATCATTTATCCCTTACCATTTACCCGTTATCCCTAATCCTTTATCATTATCCCTACGTCCTTCAACCCTTATCATAAACCCTTTATCCCTCGACCCTTATCATCATCCCATCATCCCTTAGCTCTTACCATTGACCCTTCAGTAAAACACTTGAAAATCAGTCTACTTACAGCTCATCAACTACTTAACATCAAATAACCTCTTTGACACTTGTCAATCTGGCTTTCTTCTCTACTATAGCACTGAAACAGCCTTAATCAAAGTAATAAATGACCTGCACTTTAACACAGACTCCAACAAACTATCTGATCTAATTCTTCTTGACCTCTCTGCAGCCTTCGATACAGTGGACCACAATATTTAAATCAACAGATTAGAGGAATGGGTGGGGCTGTCTGGTACAGCCCTACTTTGGGTCAAAACCTATCTGCAAGACAGAGATTTCTTTGTGTCCATAGATGATTTTAAATCAAATACAGTAGGTTTTAAGTGCTGACTACCTCAAGGATCAATTCTCACACCATTATAATTTAACATTTACATGCTACTACTACATATCATTCAGCAATACAGAATAAACTACCACAATTATTCAGACGATACACAACTGTACATTTCTCTATCCTCAGACCATCCTGATCCCATAAACTCATCCACCAATGTTTAAATGAAATACACCTGTGGATGTCTGAAAACTTTTTACAATTCAACAAAGACAAAACAGAAATTCTCATATTTGGTTCCAAAACTCAAAGACATAAAATCACTGCTCATCTCAGTTCAGTATCCTTAAAATGCAATACAGAAGCAAAGACTCTTGGTGTTATCATGGACAGTGATCTAAACTTCAAAAGTCACATAAATCAGATCACAAAATCAGCATTCATCTAAAAACATCTGAAAAACTAGAAAAGCACTCGGAGAGCGCAGACCTCCGCCAAGGCAGCTCAGTCCCCCCCAGCAGTGAAGAATCCTTTAAAAAATTCCTGGACCCTGGACGGTGATCCAGGTCACTCCCAAAATCTAATCAGTTCTTCCATATGCCATTTTTGACATTTCCTGAAAATGTCATCAAAATCTGTCCATACCTTTATGAGTTATGTTGCTAACAAACTAACAAACTAACCCTGCTGATAACATAACCTCCTTGGCGGAGGTAATAAGGAACCTTCTGCCAACACCCAACGCAGAAAAATGAGTACATGCATTTATTACAGGGGGGTTAGACTACTGCAATGGTTTATTCACCGGCCTTCCTAAATCATCTGTTCAGAGATAAATACTGCCTCAAGACTTCTTACCAGAACCAAAACATTTGAACATATCACGCCAGTCCTCACATCTCTCCACTGGCTCCCGGTTCAACCTAGGATCAATTTTAAGATTTTGTTGCTGGTTCACAAAGCACTGAATGTCCTGGTGCCTCAGTACATTAAAGATAAGCTAATAAGCTATGCTCCAGCCAGAACTCTCAGGTCTACAAGCAGCGGTCTTCTGACTTCTGCAGGAGAGGCTGCTTTTGGCTTCTGTGCCCCGAGTAAATGGAATGCCCTGCCCGCAGACCTAAGAGCGGCTCCAACAGTAAACCTTATCAATAATCCTTCATCCCTCAACCCTTATCATCATCCCTTCATCTATCAACCCTTATCATCAAATTGAAATATTTGTCCCTCTCTAGGCCTTGGAGAAAAGTCAGAACAACAGCAGCACACAATTCTAACCTGTTTATCCAATCAGATCATTTCCAGTCAACAGTGGTGATAGTTCCTCTTAACCTTCTGATTGGGGAGCCAAACATGTTTTCCACTGATCTGAATGAATCATCACAGCTCTGTACAAAGACATCTACAGATGTGGGTTGTGTCCACAGTGTCTCACTCATTTGAATGTTTGTGTTTGCATGAACAAAGTAAGGTCAAAGCAATGGTGAAGGATAAACTCACATCCTCGGTTGGTCCAGCGATAGACATCCAAATGATGGATTAAGACAAGGCTGGAAGAAAGGCTGCAGCAGCAACACACCTTCCCTCTCCTGTTGTATCGTCTTCATTTTTGTTCCAGTAATTAGGTCTGAAAATGTTGATTTCAACAGACAAATCACATAAATGTTCACTTCACAATGATTTAAAGAGAGAGAAGAAGCACATAGATATGGCTAAGAGCTAAAAAACAAAGATTGTTTAACTTTTGAAAATAATTAAAATCTAATGAAGCCTGCCAGTTAGTTCTGCCAGTAATCTCGAGCACAATCATTCACACCTGACATGCGTCTTAATCAAATCACATGACTCACATCCTCCTAAATTAGTGGGCTATTTAAGCTGCGAGATTTCCTTTCTCTTCCTCTGCTGCAACGCTGCGCCTGGATCAACGCTGTGCTCTCGCCTTCAACCCACCCCCACCCCCACCCCAGCATCCACCTGCTGGCTCTGACTGGGGGTTAAAGCTGTTATATACTCCTCAAATTTTGTATGTAAAATCTGTGAGGAGTGATTAAGTCGGCGCCTGACGCTAAACATAATATGTTGCATAATAAATGGTTAAACACACTTCTACACGAGATTATTGGCTGAAAAATGTTCTAATACCACTATTTATTCTGTTATCTGTTATGTCTGTAATGAAATGCTGGCATATGCAGCAGCAGCAGCTGATGTATTAATCTTCATAGTGTCTCACACATGAGTAGAGCTGGGAAACCCTCCTTCTACCCCTAAAACAAATCTGTGGCCAAGGTCAAGCTAGGCGGCACCCTTTCTCTGGGCCTTTTCACCCCTAGTAGTACACCCACAGACCGCCACAAAGTTTCCTCTATGGACCCCTAAGCTTATCCTGGAGACAAGTAGCAGAGCACATTTTGGGTAAAGTTGCTAATTTAGGTCTTGGGAAGCCTCTTTTTACCATGAACTGTGCAGTGTTTAACTTGAAGTGTTTGCCACTGTTTTACAAAAGTCTTGTTAAATCTGGTGACTGTTGGAAACTGGTGGACTGGGCCTGAACACGTCTCTGTACTGGCTGTTGAAGGAGCCCATACTGAAAGGCTCTGGTCTGGGCAGCTGTTTGGAGGAAGTGCTGATGATGTCTGAGACCCTGGTAAAACATGGAGTCATTACTGTCCAACATCTGTGTGAACTGGCAGGAGGAAGTCTGGACAATATTGTGACCTTTGCCATTGTGACCTTTGCCATCTCTGGTCTGTCCAAGCGGTTGGGCTGCTCTTGGAAAAGTCCCGGAAGGTGCTGCCTCATGAGGACAAAGCTCTTCTTCAAAAGTGTTTTGTTGGGCAGTTGCTACCTGATGATTTAGATGACTTTCCAAGGATGTGCATCAGACCAAAGCTGGCAGACTGTGAAGGTCAGCGCCCTCTGCTGGAGGTTAACAGTGAGGCGTGGATGCCAATGGACTGTGGAAAAGGGAAAATCCTTTATCAGGAGTGTGTCAAGGCTTTGAATAAGAACAAAAGTAAAGAGAGATCAGACACACCATGGAGGGAGCATTTAAAAGTCAAATCAGAAGTAAATCCTGTTTGAAGCATGCTTTTTACAGCACCATTAACCAAAAGTATGGGTGATTAACAATGGCGTATCCTTCATGGAATTGTGGCTGTAAATGCTTTTGTTTCTGTGTTGTATCCTGAAGTAAGAGATAATTGGAAACAATATTTCATTGTTTCCTACAGTGTGCCAGATTAAGGCAGTTATTTGGGATACTGAACAGCGGTGGAGCTACACAGCAAAATCGCCAGTGTTAGATTAACACTGAGAGTGTTAAATCTAACACTAGAAAAGTGTGTATATGTGTCCACTCTTTTGAGTGTTAATTCAACACTTATCAAAGTGTTACTTTTTTTTTTTTTAAAGTGAACCAGTGTTACTGCAACACTGTATGGTGTCAAAAATTTACACTGGTGAACACTGAGTAGTGATGATAGTACTCGACACTGGTGTCAGTGTTAAAAATTTACACAACGGAGTGTATTACAACTAATTTCAGCAGGTGTATAATACTGTGGATAGCAACTGCCCCTCTTCTACCAACCTGAGAATAACAAGAAACAAGACATGTAAGCTCTACTAAATAAGTGATGATAATCAGACACACTTGACAATATTGACTGCCACCTCACATTGTGAGGTGTTTGACAGTGATCAGGGTATTAGGCAGTAGATTCCACTGAGAACCTTGTCACAGATTGATCAGTTATTCTCACTCCCCAGCAGACATTATGCTGTTACCACAGCCAAAACTTGACCAACCTAGAAGACAACTACACTCATGGTGCAAAAGTTTTTAATGCATCAAAAACTTACGAACTCAAGATAATTCAAGAAACATGAGCAAGTGAATCCCAGCAGTGATCCCTGTACAAGAGGCAACATCTAAACACAGCTAATCATCTAAATACATCTAAAAACATCTGAAACCAGCTTAACACTCTGCACTAAGGCATGATGGGAAAACTCTGCCCTTCAGATTTGATATTGCAGTAGGCGGGGCTTGGATCAACTGACTCTCTACAGTGTTGGAATAACACTGGTTGATTTAACACTGTCAAATAACTCCAACACTGAAGACCATTTACTCTGAATGGAGTTAAAATAACACTTTGAGTGTTAAAATCAACACTGAAATGTTTAACACTGAGAATTCAACACTCCAGTTTTTGCTGTGCACTTACACCGACACCATGCAGATGCTTTGCAGCAACCCGTGGCTAAACCTGTTGACTCAAAACAGACGTGACTCGACAAATCCTCTGCCTGCAAACTGCCACCAAGATCTGTCCGGGCACAGAAGATAACAGAGTCTGTGGCCATGTTCATACGCAAGAACCTTCGACTGTAAAGTGTCGTGGAAAACCAAGGGTTTAAGAAGCTGGTACAGGTGAGCTCTCCATGTTTTACCATTTTGAACAGGAATGAGGAATTTCAAACTGAATTCACCTTTTTAAACCCAAATTTGAGCCGGCACACTGGGCTTCTCTGAGAAGTCAGAAATGAATCAAGCATAACATTCAACCACTAAAACTCATTTTTCTTTTCAGGAATGCAAGTAAATAACTATAATTTGACATATTCATCAAGAAATAATAATGTGCTTTACTATTTTTTCAGGGTTTTTTTGTGAATCAGTAAATTTGAAATTTCATGGATAACAATAATATTTATATTTTAGCATTAAAAATATCATTAGGGTTAAAGAGCTTCTACATATTGGTGTATTAACAATTGTAGAAACATTAAAAAATGATTTTGGTAATTACCAATGCTGTTCATTTAGGGCAGCTGTGGCAGAAACCTTACTTTGGGTGGTGGTCTAATAGATTTGCACTGTATTTGAATGAAGTTGCAAACTGTGTGCACACAGAATATTTTTGTTGTGTTGTCTCATGGAATGCAGTCAGTTTGTAATTATTTGAACACTCACTGGCAAATTTTATTAAAACAATTTTACCTCCATTATACACCCTCACAATGCATTAAAACTAACTGTAAAAATGATAAAGCTCCTCTTTACTGATGTGATTCATCTATTTTTTCAGCAGAGTGGGCTAATAAATGCCGCAGACAGTGAGGCAGTTGAGGTGCTGGAGCAGCAGGCAGAGCCAGCTGATGACCCTGGACCCCAATCAAAGAAAGCAAGGGACTCTTGAGCTCTGGCTGATCTCCTGGGGAACACATATACAACCCCAGTAGCAGTGTCCAGAACCACAGATGACAAGGCATTAGATGAGGTGATGAGGTACAAAGAGGTAAAACCACTGCCACTCTCCACCAATCCACTCAACTGGTGGAGGGAACATGAGGAGGAATACCCCCTGTTGTCATGCCAAGCTAAACGGTACCTCTGTATCCCAGGAAGTAGTGTACCAGCTGAGATCTTCTCAACAGCTGGTGACATTGTCACAGCCCAGAGAAATGCTTTGAAGCCTGAACATGTAGACCAGCTGCTTTTCCTAAACAACAATCTACATGTGCACACTTTGTATGTAGCCAGAAATGCAGGGAAGTGGTTCAGATGTGATACTGTTAAAAAAATGTTGTGTGAGGTTTATCCCAATTTCAAGAGGAACAAAATATTATCTAAGTTTACATGTGCTTCACCTTTTCAGTGTTTATACAGAACTGTCATGTTTTTTTTTTTACTTTTGTACTCCATATTATACACAAAAAAGTTATTGTGCAAATTTTTATTTTTATCATAATTTCCAAGAGGAAAGATATATTATTTAAGTTTACATGCACTTTGCATTTTCAGTGTTTCAACAGAACTGTCATGTTTTTAACTTTTGTACTCCATATGCACAAGTTATTATTGTGCAATTTTTTAGTTTCAGATGTTGTATTGCTCAAAAATGTGAGGTGACATACCACATATGTTCACATGGGCATGGAAATAAGTATTTTAAAATTGTCAACAGGTACTCTAATTATTTGTGCATTTCTACTTCTTACTGAATTGACATTGAAGCATTTAAATCAATATTGAAACAAATCGATATTGAATCGAATTGCAACCTAAAGAATCGAAATTGAATCAAATCGTGAGGTTCTTAACATTACCCAGCCCTACTATTGCCCTGTGTCCAATTGTTTATAATGTGTGTATTTTATGTACCTGACAGTGCCTGTGAGAACAAATACCCCTTTGGGGACAGTAAAGGTCTATCTATCTTTAATATCTGCCTGGCTGGTAAAAAATTTCACTTACCAGCCACTCTGGTTGGTAAGTGGAAAAAAAAGTGCATCTTCCAGCAGCTGCAGAAGCAAACTGTGAGTGCTTTGACATGGACTTGAGTGTCCCAGTTCTGAGCCTGATCCTGGATCAGATTGGTGATATGGTGTTTCCATGCTCACAGAGATACCTGATTCTTGAGCTCCTTGTAGGCATGATAAATACTAGTATCCAGGTTTCTGATCACTGCGTATTATTAGCCCAGGTGTCTGTCATGTTTATTTTTTTACAGCAGCGGACAGTGGCCAAGCATCTTGTCCAAGATTTTGAGAGATTTGAAAGTTTCTGGATCAGAGCCTCCTCTTTAGTTCTGATGTTACACTGTAACTAGGGATGTATTATTAGCATGATATCAGAATCAGCAGATATTTGATTATAAAGTTAATTATCATTTTAGACGGACATGAACATTTCTACTGAGATTTACAGCAGACATATAAGGTGTAAGCCCATAAGGGGGACCAACGCAGCCTTCAGCGGAGTAGGACTGTGATCAGAGTGGCTGATCTTTCAAAGGGTACTACCTCTTCTGCTGGTGTATTCGTGGACTTAGCTGGGTGTCGTGCATTATACAGTAAGTCAAACTCCTGAAAGATGGGAAGAATTTATGGGACTTGCTAAGCATTTAAACTAAAGTGAATCATATAATGGTGGTACCTTGTTACACTCACTGCATGGTCTGGATGTGCACCTATGTCCCAAGTTCCTGCTGTTGAGTTAGTTATTTGCTGTTCAGTGAGAATATTGCTAGCATGAATGTTTATTGTGTGTCTATATCCTCATTTGCTAACGGTAAGTTGTGCAGCTCTTAATTAGGTGCAGGCTTAGCGGCACCGGTCACGTGTGGAAAGTAGGTCAGGTTGTTTTCCCACTCTCTGCCAATAGATGGCAGCATCAGCATAGTCACTGCTCTCTGGCAGTAGCGAGGATTTGCAGAGTCATTGGCCATGGTTACATGATGTTTTTAATTCAGAATTAATTATTCAGAATTAAATAATTCGGAATTAAAGTATTCTCCTTCGCGTTTACATGGACATAGTACTTCCAAATTAAGGTTTACATGGAAAACACATTTAATCGCCTTTATTCAATTCCGCCTAAGGTCTGGGGGTTAGGAAGGATTCTGATTGGACAGGGGGCGGACGTGACGTATTTACGTCTACCAAAAGAAAACAAACTCCGTCTGCTTTCGTCACTCCAAGCTCTACATTATATCCATGGCTGTGTCCGCAGTCACTCCCTATTCGCTATATAGTGCACTACATAGTGAATAGGCCTTTTTGTAGTGGTGTCCCAATTCTGAGTGAGCATTGTTATTCACTATATAGGGCACTCATTTTCCCATAATGCACTGTGAAAAGTAGCGAACAACCGATGGTCACTAGTCCAGCAATATTTACCAAAATGCATCGCGATGGCTGCTCTCAAACATGATGGACGAACGAGAGGAGCACAGGAACATATAAAAACTTTTTAAAATGCTTTTTTTGTTTGTTGGTTTTACCAAATCTGTAAGAAAATATTAAGGATTCAAAACGGAGTAACTTTTTCCCTATGATGATTACAAGACATGAGGCCATCATCTTAATGCAAAAATAAGTGATAATACAAAAAATGTAGATTATTTTGTCACTATAGACACAACTTTTTTATCTATTAGTATATATATTTTTTTTTTTTTAAAATACGTTACATTTTGTATCAGTTTTCATTGAAATTCCACCGTTAATTCTGATCTTCAGCAGTTGTCAAGAAAATTTACAAGCTGTTGCTGCTTAACGTTTTAATTGTGAGACGGCGATTACGTCATCGCCCTCGGCCATAGTAGCGCCCGAAATCATTTTTGTATTTTGCAGTTGAGTCCACTATATATATATGCATGTGTCAGACTTGTGAGAATTTCATAAATTGCGCCAAAATTCTCATGAAACTGAGTCAAAGCATCCCAGCACAAGTGTGACCCCAGCTCTGACATGTGGAGGAGGAGGTTCTGTGGTCATTGAGGGTGTGGGTTTGCTCAGCTCTGATCATAAAGTCAGAAAGAACAAGCAGAAAACATGGACTCAGAAATTACATTCATTCATGTAAAGAAGAGAAATAACTTGAAGGCTATTAATGTTGTTTAATAAAGGGCCAAGATAGAGACCTGCTCTGGAGGAAAGGTATCCTTGAATGACTTCTTTTGTGATCTGGCACTATATAGAAAATACAAGTAAATAAAATGAACTTTAACTTCAAGGGGGACTTGAGGTGCTGTCAGGGGGGCAGGGCGCCCCCTAGAATGGAAGGGGACACACTGGAAAAGCCACAAAGAACAAAGTGTGGGAGAGAAAGAATAATAAAGCTCATATTCACACACAGTTAAAAAGACATGACAAATGAAATATATTTACACTGCTTCCATGGACTGGTGAAGTTTTCTTTTTTAATAAATCTACAGTGGACTGGCTGAAAATGAAGCATTTTCAAGTGCACCTTGAACTTGAACTTGAATCCTGACATTAAATTGCTCCTATAGGTTTTATAAACGTCTTTATACGCCGTTTTTGTGAACTTCATGAGACCATTATGTGAATCATAGAATTTGACATTTCTATATCATTTAAATTACCACACATTTATTATGGCAAAGATGGTTTGCTTTTCCAAAGTGTTGTCACTATAATTACAAATTTGTGCATCAAAATTCACAAAAATATAAGACCAATATATTTTAACACTGTAAACTCTCACATAAGTTCTTTAGTTGTTTTACCACAGGGTATTTAAAAAGACAGGCTTTAATATGAGAAAACATATCACAAGAATTCTTGAAAGCCTTATTTATTTATTTATTTATTTATTTAAGGAAACCCACTTTGTGCAAAATAAACAGTAATCAGCTCGCAGTAAGAAAGAAACCACCTCAGGCTCATCTTCAGACTGGGAGAAACCCTTATAAATCAATAAGCAGTTATTCATATGTTTACAAGATTAATTTATCAGAGCAGATCAAAACTGTAACACTTTCAATGAAATGATCAAGTACATTCAGAAAAGAATTATTTCACTTTCATACACAGCCCTTTGAGATGTTTGAAAATTTCTTTCATTTTTACTCCGTATATAATCGGATTAAAAAGGGGATGATATACAACCACCTGGAAGGTCATTATTAAACGTGCAGTTTTAGAAATGCGAGATTCCAGTCTGATTTTAAGTGTATCATATATGACCAACAGGCACAAATTAACTAAAACCAGCAGGTGTGGTAAACACGTCTGAGCAGCTTTCCTCCTGACTTCTCCACAGCTTCTGTAGGACACTATGAGGATCTGTGTGTATGTGAAAATGATGAAGAGAAAAGGACAGATTACAAGATTTAAAAAAATGATTAACCCAAGTGTTGTTAATGTACGTGAGCTTTCACAGTGAAGCTTTAACATGGAGTTGTTGCAGAAAATCCCTTGTAAAGTGAAGCTGCAGAGTTTTCTTTGTGTGAGTAATGTCACTTGCACTGTAAGTTGAAAAGCAGGCAGAAACCAAGCCAGGACTAAGAGAGCAATAACAGTAGTTTTCCTCATGATAACTGGATGCTGCAGAGGTTTACAGATGGACACATATCTGTCAAAGGCCATGGCTGACAGCAGTAAGAACTCTGATAAACCCAATGAATAAAACAGGAACAGTTGAAAGTAGCACATTGGATATGATATGACCTGTGTCTCAGACAGAACATCAACCAACAGCTTTGGGTAGATAGAAGTGCTGAAGAGAAGAGAGTTGATTAGCAGTGCTGCAATGAAAATATACATGGGTTCATGCAGGTTTTGGTGAGTCACAATCAGCCATACAATAGTTGCATTAAAGCAGAGGATTAAAATATAAACAGTGAGAATGATGAGAAAATAAACATAGCTGTATTTCTCTAGTCCTACAAACCCACCTAGAGTTATATATGTCACATTCATCTTTCTGTCCATCAAGCACCAAACAAACATTCATCTCTGAAATATGAAGGTGAGATTACAGGCAAACCCACTGAATTTGATTAAGGAGTTTCACATGAAGAACATTAGAGGAGAGGAAACGTAAAGTGATGAAGTACAACCTGTTAAACAAAAATCACATATTTTCAATATCAGGACCTGAATGCTGCAGAGCCTGCTTGTATTTATACCTGAAAAGTTCCCTGTTTGAGTCTGTGGGATGTTTTCATCAGGTAGTTTCATCCTCCATGGATCTCATTAACCTTTCTGGAAACATGTTGACTACTTCAGTGAACTCTAGAGGCCTTCATGTGTTTGAGTTTATGCAACTTTAGTTGGGTGTTTGCCCATGTTTAGTTTTCCATCTTATAAATTCTGTCTTATGATAAAAATTGCTTTTTTCTTAAATCGCAAGAGGTCCAAACAAATTTGAGTCAGCCATCAGAAATCCCCCTTCTTCTCAGCTTCATACTGTGTAAAGGAAATATAAAATACATGCAAAGGTTGTTCGGTGTCCATGCATCAGTGGATGTTATGTTCAGGGTAATGTTGTCTTTTTAATCCCAGCTGCAGTGCTGCAGGAGAAAATAACAATAACAGATATTCATGTGACATCAGACAGTGAGAGTCAGAGCAGTTCCAGTTTCTGAAGCATCAGAAAGCACATATGGATGACAGGGTTGAGTAGGGAGCCATAATCGGCCTTACTTCAGTTAACAAACAGACTTGACAGTGTTGGCTGAGGGCAGTATGGATCCTCTTTTAGGGCTGTCACCTTTAAAAAAAACACCTTTGAATTTAGAATATGATAACGTGATGTTGGAACATATTGGAACAGTCCTGATGTTTTCTGGTGTGGCATCATACAGTCTAACTATGTGACTTGATATTGTTGTGCGACCTGGGATGGTGTAGCGTGGCTCCAGTTTCATCATCAGGTCCTGGAAACCCTCTCCAGAAGCAACACCAATAGGCCACATATCCTTGCATATGAATCTTGTCTGTTATGGCTTTTTTAGGAGCTTCTGGCAAAGGGCCTGCTGAAAAATAATTATTCACTCAAGGTTGTACATCTGACATAGCGCCACTCCTCTGTGGAGCCTCCTCCACTCCCTCACTGGGGTGAAAAGCCGCCAGGTATGCCTGTAGATTTGTAGTCATTGACCAGTATGAGAGCTGCTTGGTACAGAGACACACGGCTCTATCTTTATTTTACCATCTACAGAGTAGAATCAAAATACTTCTACACAGCGCTTCTGAGATGTTTTGGTGTTGTAATTTTCCACTCGTTGCTCCACTTGCTAACGCCTTCCATTGTAAAATAGCGTTAGAGTCTTAGCAGAGGTCAAGAGGGCATGCAACGGACAAGTTTCTGTGAGGGCGCCCTCTGCTGGGTCGACTGGCAAACTACTTCAGACTCCATGATGCACTGATAGGGGGTGGATTTTGACTTTGAACGTCTCATTTCAGTTGGAATATGAACTTTCACCCTCAGGTTGGAATGAATGTTCAGATTTGGAATAAAAAGTGACAGCCCTATCCTCTTTGGTGTAATCTGTAACGTTTGAGGCCCTAATGTTGAGTTCATAAAGACACCAGATAAAGCCCTGATGGTACAGAACCACACAGTGTCTGGATTTCAGCCTACATTCATCCAGTCAGTGATGCATGTAAACTGACTCTTCTCCATTTTCATCCTCTTGTTTTTAACATGAAGAAAAATCAAGAGCATAACTTCAATCAGACTGATCATAAAATAAAAGAGAATCTCTTAGGTGATGGGGTGCTGACAGATAACAGATTCTGTTTTCATGCTTGTACATCAGACTCTGTGGTGTTCACTTAATGTGGCTGCTTTTAAAGCAAGACTAAAAATGTCCAGTCCATAAATATTTATCACAGATTAAACAACATAGTCTAAGCACGCTGAGTTGAATTTTATTGAGCCACATTTGAAGTTATTTGCAGAGGAGATGAATATCTCTGACCAAATAACAGTTTTGTGAAGAAATGCCAGAGGAAAAGGACCCAAAAACAGACTCAGGACACAGAGTCAAAGTCAGAACTGGTTTAATCAGTTCAGTGGTTCAGTACGCAGGAGGTCAATCAAAACAGGTGAAGGCTCTACCAGCACAATATGAAAGTTGACAACTGTTCTTTGTGAGTTTATTACATCAGACACAAACAAGAGGTCAAGACTGTTTAATGGGATGTTTTGGTATTTTTCAAGCTGAGTTGTGTAAGATCCCTGACAAGAGTTTTGGCATTACTCTTTAGAGCAGGGGTGTCAAACTTCTGGCCAGTCAGCAGGTGCGAGACGTTTAGGGAAAGATGGACATTTAAAAAAATATTAGGTCCTTGTGCTGGGGTCAGTGCTCGGGCCTTAACAGGTTGTATAAACATCTGGATCAGTATTGACTAAAATTAATTTGGAAGTATAATATAGGATATCTGCAGAAATGTAATACTCATCCCTGTTTAGTTCTATTGTATGTGTTTGAAATGGTTTAACACAACTTAACTTTTCAAACGTTGTTCTTATTACAGCCAAAGTTATAGTCATATTGTTTCTGGTGTCATCATTTCTCAGTTGTTTGTGATGAGCGAGGTGTTTTCTCAGCAGAATGCTCCCTGAGGTAGTACCTCAGGGTGGCCACAGGGTCATAATCAGCTGTTTACAGACTGGCTGTAGTCCGGCCGTCCCCTGATGCCGTCTCTGTTGTTCACTGGTCACCTGGGAGGTGACAGTAGAGACCCTAATGACTCTCATTACTGTACCATTACAGTAGCAGGGTGGACATTACTGCTGGTATCAGAAAGAGTTTCATCATACTGATTAGTGCTTACTTTTTCTCTCCTTTCCTCTGAGACAGTACGCACACACACTCACAGACACAAACAATCCTTTCATTATGATTCACTTTCTCAGATATCAAACCAAGTTGTGACCTCTGAACTTCTGTCAGATCGTGAAAGTTGTTTCTCCAAGAGATAGCTTTGAAACTTTCTGATGTAGAAAGATTTGAAAGACTGAATGAAAGTAGCCATCATTGAAACCTGTAAGCCCTCTGTAAGGGACGCTTCTGCATCATTAAAAAGCCTCAATTCAATAGTGTTCAACCTTATTCATACTGCTATCAAGTAGGGCTGCACAGTGGAGTAAAGTTTGATCACGATCACCATTACTGGCCTCCCACAATCAAAGAAACACGAATAACAGCATTATCCATACTGAAATAGACTGCAGGAGCTGTTATTAGCTTTAATTAGGGTTGTCCTGATCAGCCCGATCCGATTTTTAAAAATTTTATATCTGCCGATACCGAGTCCTTATCCGATCCTCATAATTACCTAGAATAGAGTTTCAACTGTTTCTGTTTTCTAAAATAACTGAAGTAAACTGAATAACTACTAGATATCTCAAACTTATTCCATTTAACTCAGTACAGCCAACATTGTTGAAAAAAACATAAAATCACATTTCTGCTCAGAATGGTGTAATAGCTCTGTTTCACTTTAATCATTTGTCAAAAAATAAAATTACATTTTCACTTAGTGCAGTGTTTGAATTAAATCAGACAATAGATCAGTCTGACAGACCTGAGCAGTCAAATAAAGTGAACTCTAATAACCTCAGTTCCTCCTAGAGGTGGTGAAGCAGAGTCAATAGTCACAATAACAAATTAATTCAATTAATGAATTTGAAAAATTATAATTCCACTTAAAAGTGGTGATTAACTTGACTATATTAGTCACAACAAAAACTGAACTCAAAAACTGAATTAAAAACATCCCAACTACAGGTTAAAGTGGTGTAAACAGTTTAACTTGAACAGGATCAAAAACATATGAATCATACAGATTCAAAACAACAATCTTTATTAAAATGTAGCAGCTCAATCTGAGACATGAACCAAAACAATAACACTGCAATAAAACCCAAATATCAAATACAAGGCACTCTTGTTATTACAGAGACATTTCTAAAGTGCACCTGGAGCTGCTACATCACTGTTTCCTCCTTCACTTTAATTTCTTTACCCACTGTTACTTTAAAATGAAGTGAAGCTTCTTGTTTAGGAACATCCTTGATGGTCTGCTTTACACGCTCTGCTGTGTGAGACCCACTAAACTGACGTGGATGTAATACTGCACGCTTTAACTCAAAGGTGGAGGACTGTGTAGTGAGACTCAGCAGTGACACGGGGCTAACATCAGAGCTCTAAATGTCTGTAGTGATGCTAACAGTGAAGTTGCTTTTGAAATTCTCTAGTATACTGTCACTTTGTTGTACAGCTCTGGTAAGCCAGTGTCAGTAATGTAATGTTGAGACGGGAGGGCATAGCATGGGTCTAAAAACTCAAGAAGAAGACAAAAACTCAAATTCTCCACCACAGAGATGGGCTGGTTGTCCAAAGCGATGAATTCAACCACTTTTCTGTTATCTTTTTGGCTCCCTCGAAGGTACCTGTCTTTCCTCTTAAAGTCCAGAGGTTGTTGCTGCATGTTTAGTTAGGAGATGACGGATCAAATTTGTAGAGTTCAACGCAGCTTTGCTGCTACCACCCTGTGAAAGAGGCCACTGGACTGTTTTCACTCTCACAGTTGAAGTTTATCCACACCGCTGATGTTTTAAACACAAGAATGCTAATGTTGCTACCGCTACTGGTGCGTTTAGGGCCTGTCGTAAATAGTGCTCCGTCTACAACAGCTGAACAAATTGCCGATCTCTGATCGATTAAAAATGTGTATGTGTGTAATGTATATCAGCTCTGATACAATACATACGATCGGGATGGGGACAACCCTGGCTTTAATATTAGGTACCTTTTAATTAAATGTATTCTTTAGTGATGCACAGATTGTAAAAGTCAGGGACCGTGCTGATACCAATGTTTAAAATAACTATTTGTCCAGTAGCGATGCCAATACCGATGTTTTTCATTTACTGTTGTTTGATTTTTGTGGTTGTTAACCTACTCATCTAAACCAGGGACCAAAATTACTTATTTTTTTCTAGTCTTTTATCACTTTACGTAAAGGGGAAGAATCCAAGTACAGAAATCCACAGTAGAATTTCTTATTTAAACCAAATATGCCACTATGTTGCCCAGCCCTCCCTCTTAGGCTGCCCACACACTACAGGATTTTAAGCCCGATTTGGGGCAGGATTTGCCTCCCCCGACGATCAGGGGGGTGTATCCCGAGAGGAGTGTCATCGCAAACAAATATTTGTCTGAATAATCCTCGTGTGTGGTGTAAACACAATTGTTTTACTGCACCAAATCGCGTTGTAGCCTCCAAAATCCCAAGTCGTTAATATCAAACATGTTTGATATTTACGATTCTAGGTCAGTGCCTACAACAACCAATGAGAGCGAGCAGACGGGGTAGCGTCACTGCCGGATCATACGTACTTTCAACGCTCACGACCATGAACACAACTGTACCTGAATTCCAGTCAGGATTTCATCCTGAGTCTTTCCCATGTTTTATGATTTTTGCTGCAACTGTAACACATGCCAGGACAGCCTGTGGAGGGACAGCAAGACGGTATCAACGGACATCCTTGTTTGTGTTTTTTTTCTCAAGTCACATGATCACCAAGGTAGTGGGCAAGTGGGCAGGTGTGTGGTCTCCAGTGATCTGACAGTCTGGCTGAGTCGTGTAGAGTGTGCGTTCAGAGGATTAAAGATGAAAAATCTTCAATCCTTTGTGGCCTCCCACAGTTTTAAAATCGTCTAGCGTGTGGCCAGCTTTAGTCTAGTCTTGGTAGAATGAAGATAGTGCCCAGCTCTTAAAAAGTTCTAGTCAGTCCAGGCTGATCACAGTGTTCCTCTGGTCCCATGTTTAAGCTGCCCGGGCTGTAGATTCAGCCCAGCTTTCAGGGCAACAAGTCAAAAAACTCGTTTGTTCCTGCTGCTTTTGGCTTTATAAATAAATTGTGAGCTTGTTTTATACAATATAATACAATACAATAACTTTATTTATCCCCGCAGGGAAATTCAGTTGTCTGGAGTCTCTCTCATCTGTTTACTGTAGAATTATAAAGTCTAATTGCTGATGGAATGAAAGATTTTCTAAATCTTTCTGTCCTGCAGCGCAGGGATAGGAGCCGTCCACCACCGTTCTTTCTTTGGTCATTTAGGAGATATGAAGTGGATGATCCATGTTCCTCAGATTGGCCTCCACCTTCTTCATTGTTCGTCTCTCCACCTCATCCTTCAGTGAGTTCAGCTTGATTCCGACCACAGAGCCAGCTTTTTTCACCAGTTTGTTCAGATGCCTTGCATCCTTGTGTGGCACACTGCCTCCCCAGCAGACTGCAGCATAAAGCAGAACACTTGCCACCACAGACTGATAAAACATGTGCATCATCTTACTGCAGATGTCTATTGATCGGAGTCTTCTCAGGCAAAAGAGGCGGCTCTGCCCCTTTTTGTAGATGTAGTCTATGTTTTTAGACCAGTCCAACTTACTATCCAGGTGTACACCTAAATATTTATACGATGTCACCACCTCGATGTCCACGCCACAGGTGTTCACTGGCTGAAGAGGGGGTTTGGATCTGCAGAAATCTATGATCATTTCCTTTGTCTTTGAGGTGTTGAGTAGGAGGCAGTTTTTGTGACACCAGTCACTGAAGGCACTTATCAGATCCCTGTATTCGGCTTCTTGTCCATTTCTGATAAATGCCATGATAGCAGTGTCATCAGAGTATTTCTGGATGTGGCAGGACTCAGTGCTGTATTTGAAGTCTGATGTATACAGTGTGAACAGGAATGGAGCCAGGACTGTTCCTTGTGGAGCCCCTGTACTGGCAATTGTATGGTAATTGTATTGAAATTTAAAGATGACATATTTTACCCCTTTAACATAAGTTGATATGGTCTCAGATAGGGGTGTACGTTAGGACGATCTCAGACTGTAAAGAGATAGAATGTATTGTTGATTTGCTAAAATTGTTTTATGGTAGAATCGTCAAATACTTCTAGCTCTTCGCTCCCTCTCCTCTTCTGCTTCCTGACGTAGCGGTCATTCACGGTGCAAATAAAAGTGACACTTAAGATTTCTAACTGTCTTATACCAAGCTGTGTCTTGGTTTTCTAAACCACCCATGTGCAAAACACAAATAGGAACAAAGTTTATGAATGTTTGTTTTCCTTTGAGGTTCAAACCATGAAGAGAGATGACCCAAACCCCGGTCCATGGGCTAGTGTGGCAGAGGCAGATCACCTACTGTTGTTTAAACTGTTACAGCCAACATTTTTTTACTTTCCATTGTTTCCCAAGTTATTTACAAGCCTTTCCAGCTGACAGGCTAACGTCAGGATTACTGAATCACAAGTGAAACTTTATATCAGCGTCTTTTTATGGAGGGAGGCAGTAATGTGTACTAGGTCCTCACATGGATGGTCATTAGAAAATGTCTTAACAGTGTAATCATTGATTTATGTACATTTCTTTAGCCGACCTTCATGATGCTGCAGCGTCTCAGCCTCCATCTCCTCCTCCTCTCTCCTCCATTGTGAGCAGCAGCAGGTACAAGTGTGACAGGTAGACTACTTCACCACTGTAGAGTCATGTTTTCACAGCCCTTTGTAAATGAAAACCAAGTTTATTTTAAAGTAACAAACAGTCACTAGTTCACTGTAGTGGTGGGTGGTAAACTGGTATTAATACTGACTGTTAGAGCCATAAAGTAATTTAGGTATAGTTTTGCATATTTTGCCTAATTTAGATAGTAATTAATTTATTTTTTGATTTTTATGTTAAGATTGTAAGATAGTCTTGCATGCAATCTTTTGCTAATATTGGTTTATTGTAGTATTTGCATCTAATCAGGATATTTGTGCTCGATTTGTTTGTCTTGCTACCGCAAATTTACTCTCTGCTGTAAAGCGCAGCCAAGTGTAGTAAAGTGATGTAAGGACACCTGCAAAACACATGCTCTCAGGGGAGGGACTTTCAACTAAGCAGGACAGGGAGCAACAGTATTTCTGACCGTCGCTATGTCGTTTTAGTAGTTGTCGTTTACTTATTTTGGAATAAAGAGACGGATTGCTTTATTTTACTCCTGCCTTTTTTCTTCTTTTGGATTATACATGGAACGCACGAGTCAGAAAACTTCATGTCCTGCTGGAAGTGGCAAAGGAGGTTTTGGTTTTTTGTTGCCACTACACTGACACCGGTGTGACAGACATGTCAGGCTGAGTCCAGCCATTAGCCCACTTTGCTCTAGTATTACGTGTAGTCAGGTAACTAACCCACCACCTACTCTTTCTGTTGTAACTAAGCACAGTTAACATGCCAAACACCTGTTCTTTCCCCTCCAAGTTTGATGGCTGTACCAACAGAGTCAGCGTTCCATCTCTGTCAGCCTGCTTGGGGCTTTAAAGCAAGCTGCATGCTGCTTTGGTTGGTCTCTGTATTCCTCTTACAATGACTTAAACAACCGTTTACAGGTGTTTTAACCTCTGACTTTCTTTTTTAAGTCCATAATGATGACACAAAGATCCAGGCTGCAACATTAAGAGGTCAGAGAAGCTGCTGTAATCGTGCTGCATAAACTCACTCTCAATGCTAAACACACTATTTCCATCAAGTTCTATACGATAAAAGTCCGCAACCATTATTTTTCTAATATGCTTTTAATTTGGAAAGGCCTTATCAGGAAATGTGCTCCAGTCAAAGTTCAGATGTTTTAACCATTCATGCCATTAAAGCTCAAGTCATTAGCAGCTTGACACAGCCCAGCAGGATAGAGAGGAAACGTCAAACTTGGAGCAGTTACAAAGAATTGAACATAGAGAGACTATAGAAAAACAAAACATTTTTTCTGTGCTCTAATGCTTAGGCATAAACTGAGTATGTCATCAGAGGCTTGTTTTAAGGGGAGATAGGGGTTTGTAATACCTGAATTTGGATTTTAAAGCATTATTTCTTTTTAATTGTGTAATGCCACGTTATAATACTGTTACCGTCAAATGCAAGAAAAATACCGGGATATGATGTTTAGGCTATATCACCCAGGCCTACTTCCCTGTATAACCACATGTCTCAAAAATTCATCATATTCTGGGAAATATTTATATTTTCTTACTTTTGTAGTTTTATAACTTGTAGTTGTAGTTTGTAATCAAGACTGAAGTAACTAAAAATGAACAAATAAAAATGCACATGATCATACTTCTTGTTTAAAGCTTCAGCTACATGAATTCTATTTATAGTCCGTGCTTTAAAATGTACATCAAGGTGTTAAAATGAGCCTTATAAACACTAAAGTGGAATTACAATCACAGAATAGGACACAAAAATAAAAATTTTAAAGTGGCATTGAAAATGCAGAAGATGGTTTCATTAAATATGTACAACTCAGCTTGAAAAATACCAAAACATCCCATTAAACAGTCTTCACCTCTTGTTTGTGTCTGATGTAATAAACTCACAAAGAACAGTTGTCAACTTTCATATTGTGCTGGTAGAGCCTTCACCTGTTTTGATTGACCTCCTGCGTACTGAACCACTGAACTGATTAAACCAATTCTGATTTTGACTCTGTGTCCTGAGTCTGTTTTTGGGTCCTTTTCCTCTGGCATTTCTTCACAAAACTGTTATTTGGTCAGAGATATTCATCTCCTCTGCAAATAACTTCAAAATGTGCCTCAATAAAATTCAACTCAGCGTGCTTAGACTATGTTGTTTAATCTGTGATAAATATCTATGGACTGGACATTTTTAGTCTTGCTTTAAAAGCAGCCACATTAAGTGAACACCACAGAGTCTGATGTACAAGCATGAAAACAGAATCTGTTATCTGTCAGCACCCCATCACCTAAGAGATTCTCTTTTATTTTATGATCAGTCTGATTGAAGTTATGCTCTTGATTTTTCTTCATGTTAAAAACAAGAGGATGAAAATGGAGAAGGGTCAGTTTACATGCATCACTGACTGGATGAATGTAGGCTGAAATCCAGACACTGTGTGGTTCTGTACCATCAGGGCTTTATCTGGTGTCTTTATGAACTCAACATTAGGGCCTCAAACGTTACAGATTACACCAAAGAGGATAGGGCTGTCACTTTTTATTCCAAATCTGAACATTCATTCCAACCTGAGGGTGAAAGTTCATATTCCAACTGAAATGAGACGTTCAAAGTCAAAATCCACCCCCTATCAGTGCATCATGGAGTCTGAAGTAGTTTGCCAGTCGACCCAGCAGAGGGCGCCCTCACAGAAACTTGTCCGTTGCATGCCCTCTTGACCTCTGCTAAGACTCTAACGCTATTTTACAATGGAAGGCGTTAGCAAGTGGAGCAACGAGTGGAAAATTACAACACCAAAACATCTCAGAAGCGCTGTATAGAAGTAATTTGATTCTACTCTGTAGATGGTAAAATAAAGATAGAGCCCTGTGTCTCTGTACCAAGCAGCTCTCATACTGGTCAATGACTACAAATCTACAGGCATACCTGGCGGCTTTTCACCCCAGTGAGGGAGTGGAGGAGGCTCCACAGAGGAGTGGCGCTATGTCAGATGTACAACCTTGAGTGAATAACTATTTTTCAGCAGGCCCTTTGCCTTTTCAAAGGTGGTTTTTTTTTAGAGGTGACAGCCCTAAAAGAGGATCCATACTGCCCTCAGCCAACACTGTCTAGTCTTAACGAGTAGAAAGTCTGTTTGTTAACTGAAGTAAGGCCGATTATGGCTCCCTACTCAACCCTGTCATCCATATGTGCTTTCTGATGCTTCAGAAACTGGAACTGCTCTGACTCTCACTGACTGACGTCACATGAATATCTGTTATCGACAAATTTCACATCTTACCGTTTTTTCTCCTGCAGCAGTGTTTATCAAAGCTTTGTGGGACTGAAAGATAACATTACCCTGAACATGAACATCCACTGATGCATGGACACCAAACAACCTTTGCGTGTATTTTATATTTCCTTTACACAGTATGAAGCTGAGAAGAAGGGGGATTTCTGATGGCTGATCAAAATTTGTTTGGACCTCTTGCAATTTAAGAGAGGAAAGCAATATTTTATCATAAGACAGAATTTATAAGACAAAAAACTAAACATGGGGGAGCAGGTGGCCTAGTGGTTAAAGGCGCTCCCCGTGTACGTGGGCGGCCCGGGTTTGAATCTGGCCTGGGGCCCTTTACAGCATGTCTCTCCCCCACTCTTGACCCTGTTTCCATTTCTATCCACTGTCCTCCTCTATCTAATAAAGGCATAAAAATGCCCAAAATTAAGTCTTAAAAAAAAAAAAAAAAAAACATGGGCAAACACCAACTGAAGTTGCATAAACTCAAACACATGAAGGCCTCTAGAGTTCACTGAAGTAGTCAACATGTTTCCAGAAAGGTTAATGAGATCCATGGAGGATGAAACTACCTGATGAAAACATCCCACGGACTCAAACAAGGAACTTTTCAGGTATAAATACAAGCAGGCTCTGCAGCATTCAGGTCCTGATATTGGAAATGTGCGACATTCACTAACAGGTTGTATTATTTCTCTTAACATGTTTCATCTTCATGAATGTTCTAAAAGTGGGACTCCTTATCCAAATTCAGTGGCTTCGCCTGTAATTAACCTTTTTATTTCAGTGTGGTTTGTTTTGACACTTAATGGACAGAGAGATGAATGTGTTGTATATAACTCTAGGTGGGTTTGTAGGACTAGAGAAATACAGCTATGTTTATTTTCTCATCATTCTCACTGTTTATATTTTAATCCTCTGCTTTAATGCAACTATTGTATGGCTGATTGTGACTCACCAAAACCTGCATGAACCCATGTATATTTTCATTGCAGCACTGCTAATCAACTCTCTTCTCTTCAGCACTTCTATCTACCCAAAGCTGTTGGCTGATGTTCTGTCTGAGACACAGGTCATATCACATCCAATGTGCTACTTTCAAATTTTCGTGTGTTATTCTTGCGGTTTATCAGAGTTCTTACTGCTGTCAGCCATGGCCTTTGACAGATATGTGTCCATATGTAAACCTCTGCAGCATCCAGTTATTATGAGGAAAACTACTGTAATTGCTCTCTTAGTCCTGGCTTGGTTTCTGCCTGTTTGTCAGTATGGTGTGCAAGCAGCACTATCTTCACTAAGAAAACTCTGCAGCTTCACCTTAAAAGGAATTTACTGCAACAATTCTGTGTTCAAACTTCACTGTGAGAGCTCAAATGTAATAACTACATATGGATTAGTCATCTTTATAAATCTTGTAATCTGTCCTTTCTTCTACATCATCTTCACATACACACAGATCCTCATAGTGTCCTACAGAAGCTGTGGAGAAGTCAGGAGGAAAGCTGCTCAGACGTGTTTACCACATCTGCTGGTTTTAGTTAATTTCTGTCTGCTGAGCATATATGAGCTGCTTAAAATTCGACTGGACTCTCAAATTCCTAAAACTGCAAGTATGATTATGGCCTTACAGCTGGTTTTGTATCATCCTCTATTTAATCCGATTATATATGGACTGAAAATGAAGGAAATTAATAATCATCTCCATAATGTGTTTGTTAAAGCAAGATTTTTTTAAATACACAACTTCTGTACAAAAAATGTACTAGAAAGTCTTGAATGGATGTGATTCATAGCTTTGGGTTTCAGTAAATCAGGAGTCCACAGGTCCAGCATATAAAAGACCAGAGGGGACAGCCAAGAGCTATGTTGAAAACATGGATGACTGTACACAGGAAAATCTGAGGAGTAATTTTTCCAGAGTAAAAATGTTTTACTCAAAAGTAATAAAACGTAGTCTTTGTTGAGTGCATTGATTAGCAGCCACTGCCAGAGTTGGAGTAAAAACACAGAGTAAATTCTGCTGGAGTAAAACTTTAACCACACCCACTTGAGTTCCAGCTCAGCTGGCGTCACTCACGGTCGGTCACGGCTGCAGCTTGTTAGGTGTCCCAGCTGCAGATAATCCTTGGCAATCAAGGCCTCCTCACCTGGTGATGAACCTTCAGACACCTGTGTACTACAGCTTCTAATCAGAAACCTAGCTCCTCTTCAACCTTTGATAATCTCATGATTTTAGGTGAGTTTTTGCATTGTCTAACTCCCATTTTGCCCTCCTTTTTTGCAGTGTCTCCATCTCACTGCCAGTGATTCTGCCAACCAGCAGCCAGCTCACCATCATTTACACTGTTGTTGTCAAATAAACTTCTTTAACCTTACTGCCTCATCTCGTACTCTGCTCCTATGTCCTTGTCATGTTCATCACAGTTGTTTCTGTAATATTAGAACACTATGTCTAATATTTATAAGCAAAAACACCTCTTTAGTTGTTATGTTATTTTTAGGTGGAAAGGCAGAATTATCTATTAAGAGGAAAATGTAGCTCTTTATAAAGAGGAAGATCAATCTATTTAGAGTAAGATACAGTTCTACATAAGTGTTACTCAATTGTAAATGGAGTAGAAATTTGTTCCGTAATGAGTAGGAAAAATTTCTAAAAGGAATGAGAAACAGCTCTGAAAGGACTAAATATCACTTTATATTGAGAAAAAAGCTCTATAATGAGTAACTAAGGTCTGTATTACTCTGAGTACAGTTGCTGTAGAGTTGCTTTTATTTTGTTCATCATGAAGCACATAATCACCATTTAGAGTTAAATAAAAATACTATTTAGAGTAAAAACAACTCATAAAAATTACTCTGCAAGCAGAGTAAATTTTAGTCTAAATAGACTGGGACCAAATGTTATGTTTTTTGAGTAAAATTTTATTCAGTTTGAGTAGAGGTAAATTTACTGTGTAGTCCTGTGAATTTGAATGACTTTCTGTTCTGTTTGCCCTGAAGCCTCAGACTTTTGCTTCTAACAAGGGAAATGAGACTTTAACAATAAATTACTTTAGAATTGGGGCTCATCTTTGGGGCAAGGCTGAATCAGAACAAAGGATGCCAACATGTCACTGAGTGATAAAAGCATCCAGGAGACCAGATGCCACCAGAGGACAACATAGTCTGAGCCAAGATAACTGGAGTGTTGTAGAAAATACTAAGGACTTCATTTAAGTGGGTCAGATAGACTGGAACTCTGCAGTACAATGTGAGGCCTTCTTGTTGGGTTTAGGTGACCATATCAAGGACTAGGGATGCAACTAACCACTACTCCGAAAGTTGACTAGTCACCTACTACTGGACTGATTAGTTGACTAATGGGGTGACACGCTGTTGGATCCCTTGATGGCTTTGACGCCTCAAATTTTTTCTTTTTCTTATCAACAGCTTAAAAAAAGAACTTTGATGTACTAACAAACATGTATGAACTCAAAATCTAGACAATAATTCAGAGTTCTTCATCCAAAAATGTATTTAATAACACTTTACTGCTTATGTGACAGCTGCAATACAAAAGATGTTTAAAAAAGTCAAGTTTTTGTCCATTGGTTGGTTAGAGTTCACTCCACTGTTGAAGTGTTGACAAGTAGTGAAAGAGGTGACAGTCATCACTCCCTCTGTAACTTGTTAAAATCAGAGCTAGAAAATGTGATGAGGATAAAAATGCCAATGTAACATTCTACTGTTGAGTTAGAAGTAAGAAGGAAAAGGTGTGGGGTTCTGTCTGCAGCACTGTGGTGTTACATTCATGTCAAAAGCCAGGACCACATCACCAGTGGATGACCAACGTTCACTAGCATAGAAAGTAAAAACGTGAGCTGGCTGAGCTCACTGCATCGTGATATTTAAGGTCAGCTTTACATATTTTACAAGCTGTCTTTCTTTGTGAAACGTTGAGGGTGAAATACTCCAAGACTTTCGAAGTTTTAGGATGTGCAGATGTTGCATCAGCAGCTAACTTCAGCAATAAAGCCGAAAAGCGGTTCATTGATGTCACCTCAGATTCAACAACGCTGCTGCAGTTCTAGTCCAGGACAATGTCTGCTGGGAGTAGAAAAGGAGAACCCACTAGAAGGCAGGATAGCCTCCTCCCTTGTAACATCCTACCAGTGTGAGAAAGGTTTTTCTGCTGTTGCCTCAATCAAGAAAAAAATGCAGACCAAAGCTGGACACTGACAAAGAACTGAGTGGCAGTCTCAAAACTGCACCTAGGATCCGATAAGATCCATGGAACAAAACAAGCCAGCAGTAGTCCATGCAATTATTGAAGGACTAGAAAAATTCATCTTTAAAATGTTCAAAGTTTTTATCTTCAGCAGATTGATTCTTTTCAGAGTCAGATCTTTAAAACTCTGTCTAAGGCAATGGTTTTAGTTATGACAGGAATGTGTAAAAATCCTGACTGACAGTGTGTTTGTGTTTCATTTACATGTTTGTACATCTTGATTTGTACACTGAGGGGTACGTGGGACCTGAAAATATTTTCATCTGCTAAAGGGGGCCCGGCAGAAAAAGTTTAGGAGCCACTGACAGACAGTGGTGCTCTGCCTTAGTCGCTATAGGGTGTTTTCACGTTAGGCCCAGTTGTTTTGAACCGTGCCGTGCAGTGATTCCTCCTCCTCCCTCTTTCCCCTGCTGGCTTGCTTTCACACTAGCAACATTGATCCGAGCCCACTTGCGTATGTACTCAGTCTGAAACAGCAGGTGGCGGTATGCAAGTAGCTGGTTTACAAACCTGCCAAGGAGAAGAAAGAAGAAACAGTTACTATGGCAACCACCTGAGCAAAGACTGTTTTTGTTTTAACCCAGCAAAAAAGTCCATGCTGCTACCATGGATATTTTAAAACCACTTTTTAAGATGCCAGCAATGTTGCTCTTGGTATCTGCACATCTACTACAGCTCAGAGGATTAAATGGGCTTGTATTACACAGATACAGCGGTTTTTGTGGTGACAGATTTTTATTGCCTTTGCATCTCATCTCACCGACTCCAACTTAAGTTCATCTGTAAGGAGAGTCATAACAGACTGGATTCTGATGATTTCCTCCTTTTATTGGGGAAAAATGTGAACAAACTGCTGCACCGTACGGGAGGAAAACAAGAGAATCACAGCTTAAATGAGAAACATTTTGACTTGACAGACATCCATGAGACAGAGAGGGCCATGTGCGTTGATATGGGGCCAGAAATGATGTTTCCTGACATTTTAACCTGATTTTAAGGAGCCTAAATAAAGAAGAGCCTGAAGACACAGATCAGCAGATTCAGTGAGTTTTAGGTTACTGTGACGCCATAGGTTGTTTTTGCTCAAAGTAAACTTAGCACCATCACACTGCCTCCACCAAGAGATGTTACTCAATCGGCGCAGCAATCAGCATAGTGTTCTCCCCGTCTTCTCCACACTTTGACCCTATGATCCACCTGCCGTTGGCAGAATCTGGACTAATCGCTGAACATAATGTTCCTCCATATGTTCAGGTTCCAGTGCACGTGTTGCCAACACCAGCTCAAACGAGCCTGACAGTGAAAGGCAGTCATGGCAGGCCTCCTGGCAGCCCTATGAGACCAGATTGTTTGGGCAGAGAACTGTCAGCCATATCTTCCTGTAAACCTTGACTACAAATCGTTACAAGACAGCCTACGGTACCTAAGTGCAGACAGGCTTCTTGGGATGCCCACTTCGGAGCCTGTCTCTGACATCCCCCTTTATAAGGAACTTGGCCTTCAGATTGGAGATGGTACTAGGTCTCACTCCAAACAATGCCGCAACTTGGTTTTGCAGAACACCAGCTTGAAGTTGCCCTATCACATGAACCCTATCCAGATCAATCAAATGCGACACCTACTGACCACTGTTGCAGGGTCCATGCTCACAGGTGCTGCCAATCAGGTGCCAATCAGACACCTGATTGTCAGCACCTGGGGGTACCAGAAGCTCAAAACAAGAGTCAATAGCAACAGCGGAATAAGCTGTTTGGCATTGGCAGAGAAGATTTGGCAACCCACATACTCAGCTCTGCTGCTCATCCCACAAATGCATGTTCCTTACAAATGTGGCACCATTCAAAAGGGTGATAAACAGGCTTTCCAACGGTATAGAATTTACTGCCAAGAAGCATTGTTACAGCAAAGAAATAATCTACCAAACACAAATTTCCTTACTATTTGTGCTAAGTTTATTTCTATGATCCATTTTCTTTTTTTAACTTTTGCTTATCTGGAAAAAGATTTCTCTGAGTTTACTAAACCTATTTAGATGCAGTTTCTATCTTTAATGAGAAATTTTATCCGGTACCTTTATATAACTTTTAGAAGTTTTATCCAGCTCCATTTTAACACCAGTTAATGGGATATTCGGTACTTTTGAGGTTCGGTTGCTAAAGTGCTTGGCAAAAGTAGTGGAATTATCCTCCTGAGATTTCAGTGAGTGTTGCCTCTTCTAAAAGGACAAAGAAGCTAGGAAGCTAGGCTATACAGCACTATAAGGCTGTTGGAATGAATTTTGGGGTTTGAATATAATTGGAATATTTACAAACTCATAAGTATACGAAAGCTAAAGTTACTATTTGAACTTGTTTTTGTAATGTTTGCTGTTTCTAATCGTTCTCCAGTCTCCCCCTCTCTCCTTGGTCTCTACTTCACCACCATAAGTGATGCAATTTGATCTATTTTTGTTTGACATTTAATTTCTGACCTGTTTGTTTTAAAGTTGACCATCAGTACCATAGTACCTGTTCAAGACCTCTAAATAGAGCAGGTTGCTGTGTTTGCAATAAAAAAGTACATACAATTTAACATTAACTACTTTTGCTTTTAGCTCATCATTTCCTTATTACAATCTCTAAGGTAATATTGGAGGGTCCTCTAGTGGACAAATGTTTAACTACAAAGTGATTAAAGCAACTGAAAGCTTTACATACAGTACATATCAATAAAAATGTGCATAAATATTCAAATATAATTCAAAATCTGTAAGAAATAACTGAAATTCAAATGGGACTGTAGATAAATACTGACTGCCCTACAGCACTACAGATGGGTGCAGTTGCTCAACGTAATTCAGTGAGTTTAAGGAAAAATGGGGCAGAAAACAATGTTGGTCCAATTTTACACTATGTCAAACTTTTTTGCATTTCAAATTTGTTTGAAAAGACAAAAATCTAAAGTTGCATCAGCTCTAAGGCCTCTAGAGTTCACTGAAGTAGTCAACATGTTTCCAGAAAGGTTAATGAGATCTATGAAGGATGAAACTACCTGATGAAAACATCCCACAGACTCAAACAGGGAACTTTTCAGGTATAAATACAAGCAGGCTCTGCAGCATTCAGGTCCTGATATTGAAAATATGTGATTTTTGTTTAACAGGTTGTACTTCATCACTTTACGTTTCCTTTCCTCTTCTCCAATGTTCTTCATGTGAAACTCCTTAATCAAATTCAGTGGCTTTGCCTGTAATCTCACCTTCATATTTCAGAGATGAATGTTTGTTTGGTGCTCGATGGACAGAAAGATGAATGTGACATATATAACTCTAGGTGGGTTTGTAGGACTAGAGAAATACAGCTATGTTTATTTTCTCATCATTCTCACTGTTTATATTTTAATCCTCTGCTTTAATGCAACTATTGTATGGCTGATTGTGACTCACCAAAACCTGCATGAACCCATGTATATTTTCATTGCAGCACTGCTAATCAACTCTCTTCTCTTCAGCACTTCTATCTACCCAAAGCTGTTGGCTGATGTTCTGTCTGAGACACAGGTCACATCACATTCAGTGTGCCACTTTCAGTTTTTCCTGTTTTATTCATTGGGTTTATCAGAGTTCTTACTGCTGTCAGCCATGGCCTTTGACAGATATGTGTCCATCTGTAAACCTCTGCAGCATCCAGTTATCATGAGGAAAACTACTGTTATTGCTCTATTAGTCCTGGCTTGGTTTCTGCCTGCTTTTCAACTTACAGTGCAAGTGACATTACTCACACAAAGAAAACTCTGCAGCTTCACTTTACAAGGGATTTTCTGCAACAACTCCATGTTAAAGCTTCACTGTGAAAGCTCACGTACATTAACAACACTTGGGTTAATCCTGTTTCTAAATCTTGGAGTTTGTCCGTTACTCTTCATCATTTTCACATACACACAGATCCTCATAGTGTCCTACAGAAGCTGTGGAGAAGTCAGGAGGAAAGCTGCTCAGACGTGTTTACCACACCTGCTGGTTTTAGTTAATTTGTGCCTGTTGGTCATATATGATACACTTAAAATCAGACTGGAATCTCGCATTTCTAAAACTGCACGTTTAATAATGACCTTCCAGGTGGTTGTATATCATCCCCTTTTTAATCCGATCATATACGGAGTAAAAATGAAAGAAATTTTCAAACATCCCAAAGGGCTGTGTGTGAAACTGAAACAATTCTGTTCTGAATGTGTATTTCAGCTCCATAAACAGGAACAACACAGTACGTGATGTGTCTGAGAAGACAGTATTAAGATAGTTAAACATCTGAGAATCGACCATAAACAGAATATGATGAGGCGAGGCGTTAGGGCGAGACAGAAGTCACTCTCGGAGTCCTTTGGTGCTGCAGGCAGACACTGTCAAGGTACAGAAAGAACAGAAAGAGTAAGGAGCTGTTTGAGATGTGTAGTGATATACGTCTGTCTACTAGACTTAGGTTTTATTTTAATGATCAAACAATGTGAGTTCCCTGCATTCTTAAAGCTACGGAATCCTATTCTATACAAATGTTCATTAATATAAATATGGTTATTAAACTAGACAATTTCCTCAACCGGAAATCGCAAGAGGGGCTCGGGGGGCCGTGATGGTTTCATCACATGGCTGTTTATGAGAATAGACCCAACTTACAAGGTCATGTCCAAGCCCAGGCTGAAGCAGCATGCAGCTGGACAATGACACGGTGAAATGGTTGAGAAACACTGTACATGACAGGAGACTTTATTCATGTGTTTTAGTCATGTGTGGACTGATTAGCTGATGTTGATCACCTGGCACCTGAGCTTCAGCTGTCTTCTTGATATACCTGGTGGTGTTGGCCCTCCCTATGAGCTGAGGTAACATTATGACTACATATGGACGTGGCTGTGATACAAAGAAACAATGAAATCAATCTAATGAAACAGTGTGTCTGTCTCTCTTACTCATGTGGCCTGGTCATAGTTTAATAGCAGTTACTAGAACATGAGGCTGAAGTTTGTGCAAATTCACACATGCATGTAACTTTTGCTAATGGATGCTCAAATAGAGTCCTTTAATTTAATTTTATACAGACATGCAGTTCCTGTCAAGGTCTTGATGAGAGCAGGTGAAGAAGAGATGAATTTTATCATTTCCAGCTCCATTTGAACATTTTAAAACTTTTATTGAGAAAGGATTGTGGGTTCTAATTTTGATTGACGTTGCCAAAGACAAGTCAACACACAAACAACACACATGCACTAAGCATGCCAACACACACAAACACACAGTCTCTCCCATTCTCTTCATATGGGACATATGTGTGGCTGTCTTTGGCGACTGACGTCGCCAAAGACTTTATCTCCATCCTGTTTAAGCATTGTTTAAATGGGCTGCTTTATTTGAACAGCTTCATGTGTGTGCATGATCAGAGCTCACTGAGGGCTGTATGTGTGTTAATCAGTGATGACATCATCAAAGGACCACAGCTGCAGTTGCCATGGAGATATGCCCCACCAGCGACAAACTGGTCTGAAAGACCTGCTTTCTGCCTCTGTGAGGCTCCTAAACAAATGTTAATTACGGGTAAACTGTAAATGCTAGGTGAAAAGTAAAATGATCATGAGCTTCAGACAGTTCTGGGGAACGTGAATATGTAATGTTTTTTAAGATACTGTGAGAAATGACTGAGTTATGGCAGTGTAAAAACAGTCAGTTCAACAGGGAAAAAAAACAGTTTACATTGGCTCTTATGGGACAAAATCAGGGACCACCGCCTAAACAGCTGGCTCCCATTTCAGTTTTTAAAAAGGTAGGGCTTCTAAAATGGGTTTATATGAGTCCCAGGAACAGTGGCCACATTCTGTGAAAAAATCATTCGCCTCCTTGGTATGGTTTGGCTGTGAGGGCGAGTTGTTCGCAAAATTGTCAGTTCATCTGTCGGCTCTCCCAGGCTCGAGGGTGATGACATCACCCACTCTAGCAGAGCGATTTTTAATCATTTTCACTCAAAGCACAGGAGTTTTGAAGACTATCGAAAACTGTAAACCCCATGGTCATACCAAAGACATTCCTGAAGACAGGACAAAAATACCTATGTTTTAAAGTTTGAATGATCCGTGTAGGTGAAAGTATGGCGAAGCAGTAGGGGTGGTAGGAAACCCAATTTTTTTTGTCGTTTCTTCATCCTTCTCCCCATTCATTTCAAATGGGACTTTTTTCGCAGTTTTTGCAAATAACTTTGCAAAAAATTCACAAATCTCTTAGAAAAGTCATAGCACACCGATCGAGAACAAACCACATGTTTTGATGTATAATTTGCAGGGGTTTTCTCAAAGCCCTAGGAGGAGAAGCGCTGCAAAATTTTGTCCGCAAGATGAAGAAAAACTAGATCAAAATTGCAATTTCAGCTGAAATTGCGTGGGGATGCTGAGAGCTGAATTGTGGAAAAACTGCTGAAAATAGCCATAAGGCACAAAAATAGCTGAAAATAACATAAAATTGTTGAAAATAGCATAAAAATAGCTAAGAGTAGCCTAAAAAGGTGAAATTAGCCTAAAAATAGCTGAAAGTAGGCTAGAAATAGCTGAAAATACCATAAAATTTGTGAAAATAGCATAAAAACAGCTGTAAATAGCCTAAAAAGGTGAAAATTGCCTAAAAATAGCTAGAATAGCCTAGAAATAGATGACGGTAGCCTAAAAATGCTCAACGTAACCAAAAAATAGCTAAAAGTAGTGTAAGACTAGCTCAAAGTAGCCTAAAATAGCTGAAAATAGCATAAGAATAGCTCAAAGTAGCCTTAAATAGCTGAAAATAGCATAAAAATAGCTAAAGTAGCCTAAAATAGCTAAAAATAGCATAAGAATAGCTCAAAGTAGTCTAAAAATAGCTGAAAGTAGCAAAATTATAGCTCAAAGTAGCCTAAAATAGCATAAAAATAGCTAAAAGTAGCCTACAAATGCTCTAAGTAGCCTAAAAATGGCTAAAGTAGCATAATTATAGCTCAAAGTAGTCTAAGAATAGCTGAAAGTAGCATAAAAAACCCTGAAAATAGCATAAGATTAGCTCAAAGTTGCCTAAAATAGCTGAAAATAGCATAAGAATAGCTTAAAGTAGTCTAAAAATAGCTGAAAATAGCATAAGAATAGCTCAAAGTAGCCTAAAAATAGCTGAAAGAAGCATAAAAATAGCTTTTAATAGTATAAGATTAGCTGAAAGTAGCCTAAAAATAGCTGAAAGTAGCATAAGAATAGCTCAAGGTAGCCTAAAAATATCTGAAAGTAGCATAAGAATAGCTGAAAGTAGCACAAAAATTTCTGAAAGTAGCATAAGAATAGGGCTGCAACGATTCATTGACATAATCGTGTCGATAAACAAGTGTCAATGCGTCTTATTATTGTTTTTTATATTGGTAAAATCTAGTACCGGCCGGTAAGGACTCATCTGTACTTCAGGAAGTGGTGGGGGCAGTATCGCTCCCACTGTTTACATTATTCACAGAAACTGAGAAGAAGAAGTTAAGCATGGAGAACGCACCAAAAAGCCGACCCAGAGCTTCTTAAGTTTGGGAACATTTTACGGAAAACAAATTGGCGAAACAAGTCAACTGCAAACTGTGTCAAGTCAAACTCTCATACCATGTCAGCACTACGGCAATGCACGAACACCTGAGAACGTAAACACACTGTAGCTGCCACGTCTTCAAATACCGCAAGTGGGCAAGTTTGCAAGTTGCATGAATATCTTTTAGATCTTTTGCATTTAGTTACTGAGCCCTTTGTGCTTCAGGCATGAGGATTAATTCCAGTAGCCTACTTATAATGTTGGTGCCGTACGTTAATCAGTCGGAAAACCATCTTTGATATTTGTTAGAGTAACGTTTTTTTTCAGTAATGCTATTTAGTGTGCAATTTACTTTAGTTATCAGTTAACTACTTTTATATTAGAGGAAAAACAAACCTTGACGATGTGGCAACTTGACATGTCATATCAATTTGCTAAACCATTAAGTTTTCACAGGTATGCATGCATAAGAAGGCAAGGTAAAACGGGGATCCAAAATAGTATGCCAAATAGCCACGATTAGTCGACCAATCGTAAAAATAATCGCCAGATTAGTCGACATAAAAAATAATCTTTTGTTGCAGCCCTACATAAGAATAGCTCAAAGTAGCCCAAAAATATCTGAAAGTAGCATAAGAATACCTCAAAGTAGCCTTTAAAATGAAATGTTTTCAAAAGTAGGAAAAGGTGGCATTGAGCTCTAAGTAGCCTCAGCTGAAAATAGCATAAGAATAGCTCAAAGTAGCCTTTAAAATGAAATGGGTTCAAATGTAGGACAAGGTGGTATTTAATGGCAAAAGGTAGCTTAAATGGGTGAAAAGTGTCAAAAATGGTGAAAAAGGGGCAAAAATGGGATATAGTGGCAAAAACGGGCAAAGAAGAGGAAGCAAGTGGTATTTAATTGCAACAGGTAGCTTCAATGGTACAGAAATGGCATCAAAAATGGTGAAAAGGAGCAACTATGGGAGCTATGTGGAGCTACATGTATGTGATAGTTAAGGGGAGTTAATCCTTGTGTCTGTGCAGGGCTCCGAGGTTGCTATGGTGATCAAAGCCTGCATGACATCATTGTTTAATCAAGGCTGAGATCAAAGTATAATTAGAAACACCTGAGACAGCTTCTGTTGAAACTGCTCAGAAAACTGAGTTAAGTGGCCAGCACATGCACTAAAACAAAGTCAATTTAAGCTGTTTTTGTGAAAGCTAGCAGAAAACCAAAAGTACCGTGAGAATCAGCAGAAGTTGAGGAACGCAGTGATATGTTTTTTATGTGTGGGAAGCAAAAAAATCATGCTTCAATCATTAGTTTAAAAATAGGGTTCTGAAAGCTCACAGTCAGGGATCTGTGTCCAAAATTGTATTGCTGCAGATGGAAGTGCTGACTGGTGTCAGTCATGCTTTGAAGATCACTGTGCCAAAACCGTTAATCCTACTGACCTCAAATCTTGTTTGTGAGCAAGAGGAGACGTGTAACTACGTTTTGCTGTTAAAATTATTTCTCTAGAGCCAATATTTTTCTCAGGAGAGCAGTTTGTTCGCAGGGCTGCCTCTAGTTTTTAAGAGTCCAGCCACACTCTGGCGGTGATGTCATCACTCTAAGTCTCACTCTAAAACGTCTGAGAGAGCCAAAATCTTGAAAAGGTTTGATCAGCAAAAAGCACGATAGTTCAAAAAGTATAAATAGTAGAAAATAGTATTACAGCTCGCAAAACTCAGCACAAGAAGCTGAAGAGTATGAGAGTAAAATAGTGAAAATAGCCCAAGAAGTACCAAAGTTATGAGTAGTGGAAAAAAGGGCAGATTTAGTGAAATTTTGCCATCTGTTTAACATTGTTAAACAAAGTTAAATATTTTAAAAATTATAAAAGTTAGAAATGAGAAAAGTCATAGCAGTCGAATGGCGGAGAAACAGGATTTTTTGAAGTTTAAATGGTGTTGATACGACATTCCTGTGCCGGCTTGCTACCCAAACCTCCTTGTGACTTTAAATTTGTTTTAGTTTGTGCTTCCTGGGAAAACTTGATATTTAGTTTTTACTGTTATTGGGATTAACAATGCTAAAGAAGTTACAAGTACAGAAGGACAAACATGTACCAGTAAAAACTCATTTTTATATTTATCTCCCAATTTAATGTCAAAGTAAGACACCTGGGCACCTGGGTGTGCCTTTCTACTATATCCTGCTCTCAGCATTGCAGCACCTGTCCAAACAGCACCTGTCCAGACAGCAGATGTTGAGAGGCTATTTTCTGCACTCAGGATTGTAAGATATGATTGAGAACACTATCACAATTCATGTCTACACCAGAATATTGCGAAGTTTATGATGCATGAACTTTTTTAAAAGATAAAAACACTCCTGCACAACAGACTTAAGGAGAGGCACCTGGATGTATGCTGTAATGTGGCCATTGATGGTCCAAACCAGAAGTCTGAATAAAAAGACTGTCTCAGGAGGTTCTACAAAATGAAACCAAGGAGGGCAGAATGGTCTGCCACTGGCTGTGCCTTGTGCAAGTAAATGGTGGTTGAACTGCCATGTAACCAAACTAAAATGTTAAACAAAGCACATATAAATAAATGAATATGCTTCAAAATAATACTTGTCATGTTTTAAAATTCATGTAACTACAACTCCTAAAATAGACCGCTAGTAAAACACTTGTTTGAGCCAGTTGAAGGTACGGTACACGTGCACCTGTGAGCCCACGATCAGGCACCACCACCACCTCATTTTAAGCCAGGAGAAAACCCTGATCATGGCATAGTTTCTTTTTTAGTATTCACATCTATTTGATTTTATTTAAATGATTACATTTTAAGAATTTATTTATTCAAATTCTTTCAAATCAGCATAAATCTGTTAATTGCGAAAACGGTTAAATTTAATCAGTTGAAACGTATGAATATAGTTAAAATATGACGAGCTGTGGATCAACAAAAATTAATTAAGTTAAAATTTATGGGATTGATTTACATCAGGTTTACATAAAGATTTCAGTACATCCATACTCATCCTTTCAAAACACATTGGGTTTATTGGTATTATTACATAAATCTCATTCCTAATTGTTTCATTTACATTTGGATGACAAATAAGCAGTACATAAAGTTTATTGGCCTGTTTATGTTAAATCTAAGTAATTCAAATGGACGGAAATGTTATATGCATTAGGCCTAAGTATTTCTGTGAGTGTGAGCTTCATTTGCAGAGGTGTTTAAAGCAGTGGCGGAGCTAGACTTTTATCCTTGGGGGGGCCAGAGGGTAGCCAAGGCTATTTCAGGGGGTCCACAGACTATGACAATGAACATGTTTCTCAAACAATCAATGGCAATCGGAGTCTCTAAATGTTAAAATATATCTAAGTACATATTAAGCACAGAAAATGAGATTTGTGTATGTAATTAGCAGTTAGTAACTTAAAACCCTCGCAGAGCTACACATTTTAATTACTTTTTACTTGTTTAACTGTAAAAAAAAGGAAGAGAAAAAAAAACAAGCGAGTGCCTTTTCTTCTTATTAAATTATTTTAACATTAATATTATTAAACTCATTTGAATTAAATGAATTCCAGATAATTAGACATTAGAGAAATTGACAATTAATATCTAAACATTACAGTGACAGTACACTTCTGAAATGTGTGAGTGGTTTTATGTTGTAGGTGAGCTTTCATGTGAATATAACAACCATTTACATTTCTAATCATCCTGTCATGATTTTTTAAATTGTATCAAAATAATTCCTGACCTCCAAACCCATTCCTGAGAGTCCTGAGGTCACAACAATTTAAGTGGGTTTTACCTTCGAATGAAGAAGAAAGTCCTTTCATGAACAGAGGATAGTTCAGGCACATATCAGTCCATTCAAACATCCAGCAGGTACGTACAGGGCAGGTCATCCAGGTGAGCCTCCCTACACTCCCATCCAAGGTTACCTCTACCTTTTCATTATCAGTGTGATTCTAAGAGAAAGAAACAGAGAAGAGGACAGAGACACATTCAGTTAGACATTTGATTTTCAAATAAGATCATTTTTAACTGTTTAGAATGAAAAATATCACATAAAATGTAAATGTCAACATACACAGTTATTAAAAAACAAAAATGACAACATGTATATACTTGCATTCTGCAGAATTTCCACCAAATTCAGTTACTTACCAAGTACGTCTTTAAGAATGCAAAATCTTCTTCCTCCAAAGACAGATGACAGACCTCATAGAAAAGACCCTGATGGCTCGGTTCTGGGAGATAGTAGACAAAGATAAAAAACACATAGTTTTACAAGGATACTTTGTTTATCTAATACACTTCAGAACCTTTCCACATTTTTAATTCCAAGGGATTACAGGAATTAGACAAGAAGATGACACATAAATAAAGGTGGGGGGCATAAGGCCAAGTGGAAATGGATGGAGAGGAAATGTGAAAAAGCAGCACAGGCTGAGATGACAGGAGAAATAGAAAACAATGCAGGCTATGAGAGGAAATGTGGAGATTTAAGCGGAAAGAGAGGAAAAAAGTAAAAGACAAGAGTAAATAGCGTAAATCAATGATAAGGCAGAGTACAATAAATGATGATCAGTAAATAATGGGAAAAGAGGAGGATCTGCTCACCTCTGTGTGATGTTAAAGCTCAGCCAGCAGCAGGCAGGTGAGACAGGTGAGGAGAACACCAGACTCATGTTTTAATCCCACGTTTCATCCGCACCTCTCTAATGGACCAGTAAATAACCTTAAACATAAAACACACACCTTAGACATGATGCTAGAACAAGAAGTAAATACTTTCTCTGCATTTCAAATTCAATACTTATTTCGGCGTTCATCTACAGGATAAATTTAGGGTTAAATCTATAACTATAGCAGCTCCAATCCTCTCTGGTTATCAGAGTAAAGTGCTGGTTGAGTCTCACTAAAAAGTATGACAACAGATAGAACACTTGTATGGATTTAGCCCCCTTTTAAAGTTTTATTTTTTTATCGTTAAATTGAATTAATAACTGCCTTTCAACACAGCGTGGTCACTAACGTTGACCTAACGGTACTCACCAGACTCTTTCTGCCGCGGTAAAGCGTCCTCCTGACGGTTCTTTTCACTCCGTGGGGCCCAGGCTGTTCAGTGGGCCACGGCAATTTTCTCCCCCGCTGCTGCGACTTCTCGCGGGGGTCCAGCTGTGGCGGTGTCCGCTACAATGATGTGAAAGGCACAACCAGCTTTTGGCTGACGGGTGAAAATCTCCGATAAACGGACTCCGGAAAGCCTGCTGTTCTGCCCGCCGGCTGGAACTCTTGTACCCCACACCTGCGATACCTGGCGCGGCTTCACCGGGGCGGAGTCCGCTGCATCCGAGTGGGAGACATAGCGAGCTGCGGGTCGATAACCGGTTAAATCTCCTTGACACTGACAGCTACTTAGATTTTACATCTTAAAACTAGATGCTGAAAGAAAATGGTGCGCAGACTGCTGAAAAAGGCCGTCGATTACCGGTAAAATACCCGCTTCCATAGCTCACAGACTCTCCGGTGAAGGAAAAGACGACATGGGGTGAAAAAGTCAGACAGTTTGGCTCAAACAGCCTCCCGCTGCTCTCCACTTGACTTCTAAATCTACACATGAAGTAATTCACGAGAAAAGTCCATTCTTTCGGTTAAAGGAATTCAAGTTTGGCGGGCATCAGCCGGGATTTGTTCACACGGTGCCGTTATTTCCCCTAGCATCCTCTTCTTCTGTGGCGATTCTTCTTCTTAGTAAAGTGTATTACAACTCTTTCTGGTACATAGCGCCAACTACTGTACAGCAGGGACTTAGCAGTTAATAGGTATCACCGATCTCAAAATGCAACTGGCTCCTTTTGACAAGACGTGCGGTGCTATGACATGTCAATCATCTGGGGTGGCACCTGGGGGGTCCAATCAGATTTCAGGGGGGTCCAGTGCCGCCCCTGGTTTAAAGGCTCAGAATACTGATGTAGATGTCAGATTTATGTTTTTATTAGTAATTAATCTGAAGAAGAAAATCTAAAATTGTTTTTTTTTACTTTGTCATGATGGGTCCTGAGTGTAGCTGAATGAGAATAAACATGAATTTAATCGACTGTAGCATCAGGATGAAACAGAAAGCTGAAAAAGTGACGGGGGTCTGAATACTTTCTGGATGAGCTGGATCTACCTGAACAGGTGATAACAGAAATCATGGATATTAATAAGAACAAATATTAAAGAGGGACTAGTCTGTGAAAAAAAATGAGAATTTCAAAACATCCTCAAACTAAAGAGAGACATGTTAAGGCTCTGACTGGGCTCTACATCTGATTGAAAGTACAGAAGGTCATTTCCTCCTCCTTGAGCTAAACACAGTCATCCTTATTGCTCTGTAAATACTGCTAAGGAGCTGATAAAGTCAGTTGAATATACAAGTATATGTGATGTAGCTGAAAAAAAAATGAGCTCCATGAAAGCAGAATAAAATATAAATGTATAATATTTTTTAATAGCTACCATATGAGGAGCACGTATTATGCCCTAAAGGTCTCAAGTGTAACAACTGCTTGTACACAATGTATTTTAGACTAACTGTAGTAGCTGAGCTGGAAATATAAAGATCAAACAAAAAGACACAATTTTACCAAAATTCCTGCCACATGCATGAACTCAGCCAAAATTACCGAAAAAAGAAAAATGACAAGTGAAAAGCTAGTAAAATACGCACAAGGGTTAAAACGGAAAATTTGGACCTCAGAAATGATGTATTGCAAGTCACGTCAGTCATTTTGTTTTCCACGCTTATACAGCAGGCTAAATGTCACATTTAACTTTCAACCTTTAGGTTTTTGTCTGCAAATTTCCATCAGGTGTGTGCAAGAAAGACACAGTTCTGAACTTGACTTTGAATTTTTGTTTTACTACAATCATTTAAAGTGGGACTGACCTAGCAGTTGTGTGTAGGAATATTTATTTTCCCAAAGATATTCTTTGGATTTAAAACCTACAGGTGTGAAATAGTATATAATCTGCTTGTGAGCATGTTTTTAATCTCGCTCGCCCTTTTGGACATGAATGTGACGCCATAGTCGTTAAGTAAACACTCGGCAGGACGAAGCTCACCACTTAAGCACAAAAATAAATAAATAATATTAAAGTCCAGTCTTTATCTGTTTAAAAGCACACAGAACATTGCTTCACATTCCCAGATTCTGATAAACTAGTTTTGGAATAACACTTCTCATCTAACCTCTGGGAGGAGGGGAGAAAAAGGGCGCTCGTCTGTGTCATTGATAGAGAAAAGCGAGAAACTTCATCTGATCTCCAGCTAGAAAGCTAGACAGCTAGATAGATAGATAGACGGATAGCTAGATAGATAGGCAGACGGACGGACAGACTTTGGAGTTCATGGTGTCACATCTAATTTGGGGACGCTGAACCTGCCGGTCTTGGTCCCGTGTCTCTGCAGCCCTCCTTTCCCGAGGTACGGACGATATGTGTGTGTTAAGTCCACTTGAAAATACTTTCATCAAGAGGGCGAAAATTTTCACATGTTCATCCTGGGATCATGTGGAATCATGGTGCAATTTTTCAGAGTCCTGCCACCTTGCTAAGGGTCAAAGGTCAAGCCTGATGTTTTTATCTGCATGCAGAGGCCGCAAAATGAATCGTTTTTTTTTGTTGTTGTTGTTTTTTTTGTCATTTGAAAATTCTTTAACCTGGAGGGCCCAAATTTCAATATGTCCATCCTGGGATCAAGGGTAATCATGGTGCAATTTTTCAGAGTCCTGTGACTGTCTTAAATAGTCAAGGTCGAGCAAAAAACTGTCAGGGGCCTCCTGTTTTGTTTTGTTTTGTTTTTTTTCTTTTCCCCCCCATTTTAGTTTTGAAATGTTCTTTGACTATGATGCATGTGAGAGGGTCCTCTATATGAATCTGTTGGTTAGGGTTACCAGCTCACCAGTTTCACCTGTGTTGCTCCTTGTGCTTTCTCGAGTGTGCAGGAGCTTGGCCCATCTCCATCTATTAGTGCATGCTGACCTCTAGTGGACACTTTCAGGCACTTCATATGTGGTGTACCTGTGTCACTGTGCTATGTCAATTCACATTAAAAGTTGGTAACAACGTCCAAAAGGATGTAAAAGAGCCTCTGTGACTACCAGGCACGTCTCCATCTATTTATATTTTATGTCTTACACACAAAATATCTGTTCTGTTAACTTTTGCCTAATTTAAATTAGATGCACTCTCAAACACATGTACAGGAACATCTCAACAAATTAGAATATCATAAAAAAGTTCAAGATTTTTTGTCACTCATTTCAGAAAGTGAAACCCATATATTATGTAGACTCATTACACATAGGATGAAATATTTCAAGCCCTTATGTCTTGAAATGTTGATATTATGGCTTACAGATAATGAACACCCAAAATTGTCAGCAGAAGGAAGCATGAAGGTCTCTAAAATGTCCTGGTAGATGGCTGCGTTGACTGTGGACCTCAGAAAACACAGTGGACCAACACCAGCAGATGCCATGGCAGCCCAAATCATCACTGACTGTGGAAACTTCACACTGGACTTCAAGCAACGTGGATTCTGTTCCTCTCCACTCTTCCTCCAGACTCTGGGACCTTGATTTCCAAATGACATGCAAAATTTACTTTCATCTGAAAGAGGACCTTGGACCACTGAGACCACAACCGTCCAGTTCTTTTTCTCCACAGCCCAGGTAAGATGCTTCTGACGTTGTCTCTGGTTCAGGAGTGGCTTGACACGAGGAATGCCACATTTGTAGCCCATGTCTAGGATTGGTCTGTGTGTAGTGGCCCTTGATGCGCTGACTCCAGCCTCAGTCCACTCCTTGTGAAGCTCCCCCAAATTCTTGAATGGATTTTGCTTGACAATCCTCTCAAGGCTGCAGTTCTCCCTTATGCTGGTGCTCCTTTTCCTACCACACTTTTTCCTTCCACTCAACTTTCTATGAATATGCTTGGATACAGCACTCTGTGAACAAGCAGCTTCTTTAGCAATGACTTTTGTGGCTTACCCTCCTTGTGGAGGGTGTCAATGACTGTCTTCTGGACATCGGTCAAGTGTGCAGTCTTCCCCATGATTGTGTAGCTACTGACCCAGACTGAGAGACCATTTAAAGGCTCAGGAAACCTTTGCAGGGGTTTGGAGTTCATTAGCTGATTAGGATGTGACACCATGACTTTACAATATAGATTTTTTTCACAGTATTCTAATTTTCTGAGACACTGAATTTTGGGTTTTCATTATCTGTAAGCCATAATCATCAACATTTTAAGAAATAAAGGCTTGAAATATTTCACTCTGTGTGTAATGAGTCTGTATAATAAATGGGTTTACCTTTCTGAAATGAGTAACAAAATATTTTGAACTTTTTTTTATGATATTCTGATTTTTTTGACATGCACATGTATAATTGTATCCCTTTTTATCCCTCATAATTTTGACAAGTTACACATGCGCACCATATTGATTGTTTTATGGGTCAATGACGTGACGTGTCCATTTTGGTGTCTGATGCATTTTTTACATATTGAAATACATACTTCTAAACTAAAAGTACATTATATGATTTCATCCCCCCCTCTTTTTTGAAGATTATATTATGAATAACAGAAATTTGAAGATCTCTGGAGCTAAAAAATGTCAAAATGTCATTGGGGATAACTGTCTGGACCTTAAATCAAGGTGCAAAAATGCTCCAAAAACATTTCAAATCTTGATAAAATGTTAAATTTATCCATTGGGCATAATCATGTGGTCGTTTAGAAATATGTGTAAACATAATGTTTGAATTCTCCACTTCATTTCATTTTTATGTGTGAAATGCTTTTATCCCAACTTTGGGATTTTAGCCAATGTCATTCGGGATAACAGACATTTTGGATCAAATTTCCATCATACAGTATTCTCGTAGTCATGTGACAGGAAGTTACATCAACAAAGTTTTTCTTAAGACCCTTGTGACTGTGAAAAAATGGTCAGTAAAGCTCTTTAAAATATTTTTTTGTAGATTTATTTTAACCTTTTTTCGATAGGACAGTGGATAGAGTCAGAAACGGTGAAGAGAGCAGGGAGAGACATGCAGGACACAGTGCCACGGGCCGGATTCAAGCCCGGGTCGCCTGCGTATATGGCGCGCGTCTTAACCACTCGACTACCAGCGCGCCACAATATTGATTAATTGACCTTTTTGGTGACTGGTACAATGTGTCACAAAATTGTATGTCATACCGGACCACCTGCGGCGCTTCTATTGGGCCCGGGTGGGCCTGGGCCCACCCATTTTTACCCAGGCCCATAGTAATTTCGGACACAGCATTAGTTTTCATTCTGGCTGTTCATCCAATAAGCAGCCTGAGGAAAGCTTCGAGTGAAAGCTTCTCAGCCAATCAGAGGATTGTACCCCACGTGTGGACTCTTAAGCCTGCCCACAGGCTGCATCGTCACCAGCAAGTGATCCAATGAAATGAATGATAATGATGCGCAACCTCTTCAAGCTGCAAGCTCAACGAGACTGACACAGACGGTAACTTTAGCTGTTAGCTAATATGAAACGTCAACAGGGCAAAGCAAAGCAGCTTGTTTTATTTAAATTCACTGAGAAACGCTCCGAGGAGCAGGAGGAGGAAACTCCTGCCATTTTAAGTAAAGATACGGGTGACGAGTTACCGTCCAGCTCAGCCGCCCCCTCCCCATCATGTCCTCGTAGCCACCCCCTCACACCAGCAAGCCAAGTATCAGTTAGGCTAATGTTATCGTTAGTTTCTTGCTGTCTGTATGCTGAGTTTCCGTTAGCGGGCTTTTGCCGGTCATTGGCCAGTAAAAAGGGCGGAAGTACGGCGGAAAAAAATATAACCGGTCAAAATGTCCGGCAGAAAAAATGTAAAATGACCAGATGAGTAAATAGTGAATACTTGCGTATTGTATTTTGTGTAACCTAGAAGATATGTTGCGAGAATACGTTAATATAAACTAAAAGTTGCCTAATCTTACCTCATCTACTGTCCTGCGGTGCTGGGGTTGTTTATCTCCTCAGACTGCAAGCACATGGCTAATTATGTATGCACAATGACGTCAAAGCGAATCTATCTCTCTACTGCGCCTGCTCATCACTGCTGGAGACTCTGCAGGGAAAGTTTGACCAGAGCTTTTCATGAAGCAGAATTTTACACTAAGTGAGGTTTTCCTGGTTAACCAAAGGCTGAATATCATCAGCGGTATGGAGGGATTTTGAGTATGTCATCTCTGCGAGTAATGATGAGGCTGAAATGAAGGGAACTGCTGAGAGTGGTAAACACCGATGCAGCAGCAGAGACAGAGAGAGGCCTACGCCGGCTAATTAGCAGAAGTAGTCTTGGATAAACCGTTAATTAGAGAAAAACTGGACCGGACTATCTGCTGTGGAGCTTTTATCTTTTCGGGACTAGTCCAAATAAACCAGGATGGTTGGATTTACTGCTTTACTGGAGGTTACAGTGATATCATCATTGGGACTGATATTAGCAACTGACGGTAAGACTCATTCTTCATTTGAAATGTAGAGTTCTAACGCAGTGTCCAGTTAACAGAGCACTTTTGTTATGTGTTTGGATGTTGTCGGTGGAGGATGGTATTTGGCTGTTTTAAGCTGCTTAGTTATGACAGCAGCCAGCTTAGATGTGCTAACAGGCTAACTGTGCTAATATGAAGCTAACTGTTGTTATGAGTTTAACGTGGGCGTATATTGTGTGACTGACTGCATGTGTCAGGAAAAGCGCGCAGCTTTCATTTTGATACTTTAAACCACTTACACAAAGAAAAAAAGGAGAGAGTCTCTGTGCAGCCATTTCCAGGGTCTCATCATGTGTATGTGTCTACCAGTCTGTAATAACGGTAATAATTACTCAGGTTGACTGTTGGCTTGGTTTCTACATATTGGCAGTAGGCAGAGGTAACTCATGATAGCGTTATGGTGCATGTCTTTGTCCGCTTCAGCACTGAGCTGAGGACAGCGACACAAGAGCCTCACAGGTAGGCTACTGAGTGGCTGTCCTCAGTACCACAGAAAAAGAACTGAAACGGAGATGAAGGGGAACCCTTTTTTTGGCTTATTTTAACTGGCCCATCCAGTTTTCTGGAGGCCCACCCACAATCATCCTGGCGCCGCTAGTGTACCGGACAACACTAAAAACACATAAATACTGTTTATTTCAAATTGGCATATTTAATGAGAAAAATGACACTAAAATGTTGAAGATCAAGGTTGTAGTTTTTATAGGTGGCTAGGTAACTGCCTGTTAAATAAGCAGAAGTTGTTTTTATTTATTTATTTTTTTTGTCATTCGGGATAACGGGTTCTTTCTGTTATCCACCATGTCATCGTTAGCTTGAGTGACATATGCATAATTTTATTGTTTTAATAACTTTTTCAAAGCTTCTTTGCAAAAAGAATATATTGTTATTTCTTATTGATAACACATTTAACATATTATAACAATATTAATACATATTTTTATGTTTTAAGGCATATTTTGTTTTGTGTGTCCATCAAAGGAGATTGTATCATGGTCATTATTATTTTCGTATTTTTAGCAATTATTAACAGTTATAATGCTTTATCAATCTTTTAAAAGTACAACTTTCTTTGAACAGTACTGGATAGAGGTGGTAGAGAACAAAAAAGAATTAAGGAAGATAATCTCTGTTTTATAAATACGCAGTGAACAAGATGAAAGAACATTAGATAAAGAACAAATGGGAATTGGAACTTAACACAGAAATAGATGATTCAGATTGGGAAGACTCATGGGAAGAGTGGCATAAATGTCTTAACAGTCCAAATTGGAGAGAGTAGAGCTGGAAACTAAGAATGAGATTCTTTAAGACACCAATTATTTTGGCCAGCTATATATGGTGGCCCTGAGAGCTCACAGCACTGCAACTTAAGAAAACACATGCAAAAAGACAAAACACAAGCAAATTAAGAAAACATCTTCATCAATTTGACAACACATGTGCAGCATTTAGAAAACACACTGCAAAGACCAACACAACACATAAGAAAAACGCGCTGTAAATAGACCACAACATATTAGAAAAACGCGCTGCAAATAGACCGCAACACAACGGAAGTGTTTCCAGAGGACACTTAAAAGTGGTGCACACGTTCGGACACGCTTACTGATGATGTTGACCATAGATAAGGATACGTAGATGACGCGTCCACAGCTATTAAACGTAGCCGCTCTGCATCTGCCGGTCCGCCATCTTGGAACTAGCGGGATTAGTGAAAGCTCAATATAAACAAGCCCACTTCGCCTGTAAAATCCGCCCTACCTTGCTTAATCCTGAACCAATCTACATGAAATTTGTTTTGTTATATAGATGAAAGCTTGAACATCATACTGATTACTTACTGGAGTTAAATCGAGGTACTTATTGTGGGTCTGATCAACTTTAAATTAAAAATCCTATTATGTCTATGAGGTATACAGGGAACATGTGTAATTGAATATTTAGAATCTATAATTAGATAGTTTTTGTTTCCCCAAATAGATTTATATAGATAATTTCTCTCCCTCTCATCTTGCAACTGGTCTTTAATCTAGGCTGCATGCAGGCATACACTGGGAGTCGTCACGCCCTTTCTCACCTGATGATTTTTGAGTTTGCAGTGCATATTAGCCATGTGAGGACACAACGGCTGATCTCGGCTTAATTACTCATGCAGGGGATGGATTTCTGACTTAAACACCCACAGAGCTAGCAGATTCCAGTAAAATTTTCTGAGTGGATCATCAGATGGGAGGCAGAGAGAGAGAGAGAGAGCTACATGAGGAAAACTAAAGTCTCAACAGGTAAAAGTCCCGACGAGTCACGTGATTTCTAATTTCTCATGATTTTCTTCTTTATGGTACAACAAAAAGTGGCAAAACAAAGAAGGAGAGAGCAAAGTTAAAGCTGAATGTTCCTGGCTTCTTTGATCATCTTTATGTTGTCTAAAAAGCCTAAATCAAACTGATACTCACACTGTCTGTACAGCGCGGTGCACACTGACTCTCTCTCTCTGCGGTGCAGATAATAATGCTTATCGTCAAAACGAGAGAATTTTCCTGCATTTAAGTCAAATACCAGTCTTCTGATGACTGATTTATTGGTTTGTGGGACAGCAGAAAATTAAGGCAAATATATTTTTGGAGTGGGCGATAAGAACTGCGTGCTTTACTAACGCCAAAAAATTTTATATCACCTAGTTGTATATTTTAAGTATTGTATTTAATGACATTAAAATAACACTGAGTAAAAAAATAAATACTTAAAGCCAGGAGGTGCTTTCTGCCAGCAACATTAAAATGACCAGTCTGGCTTTTAGCATTCAGATGACGGTCAGTACTACACCTAGTGAAAGATTCCACATTTCCTTCCAAAACAGCGGGTGCATTGTACTTTAAATAAGGTAACAACTTTTAATAAACAACCCGGTCGGAAGTCCTGTACATATTTAAAGCCAGACCACTACCATCAGAGGGAGAAACCCACCGTATCTGTGGGCGTCAGCACAGGAAGTTGGCTTTTTCAATGCTGTCTGCCCATATAACTCTGTTGCACTCTCACTCTTTTGCCCTTGCCAAGATGGCAGCCCCAAAGACGTACCATCAGATAGCGAACGCGTCATCTACGTCTTGACATCTATGTTGTTGACGTGGATTTTGGGTTACAGTGGTGTTGGAAAATTAGATAAAAAGTGTTTTTTGATAAATTTTAACATTGTGGTCGCATGATTCAGATATTAGCCTATTGCAGTGATCTGCTGTTAAACTATCGTTAGCCTTTTGCTTGTAATTAGCCTGCCAATTCTCATAACCTGATGAAATAATACACACGGTTAATTCACTGTAAAACCATAGACTGTATATAGTGTGAAACCATGTCAGCAAAACCCACCGGTAGTTTAACTTACTTGTCCCCTATTAAGGGTTCTGATAGTAACTATAGCCAGCTAACAGCGTGTTTCACACGATATACAGAATTGGCAGGCTAATTAAAAGCAAAAGGCTAACGATAGTTTAACAGCAGATCACTGCAATAGGCTAATATCTGAATCATACATTCACAATGTTAAAATTAATCAAAAACACTTACTTTTTATCTCATTTTCCAACACCACTGTGACTCAAAATCTGCGTCAACAACATCAACAAGCGTGTCCGAACGTGTGCATCACTTTTAAGTGTCCTCTGGAAACACTTCCTTTGTGTTGCGGTCATTTGCGGCGCATTTTTCTAATGTGTTGTGTTGGTCTTTGCAGCGCGTTTTCTAAATGCTGTGCATGTGTTGTCAAATTGATGAAGATGTTTGTGTGCATCACTTTTAAGTGTCCTCTGGAAACACTTCCGTTGTGTTGCGGTCTATTTGCAGCGCGTTTTTCTAATGTGTTGCGGTCTATTTGCAGCGCGTTTTTCTAATGTGTTGTGTTGGTCTTTGCAGCGTGTTTTCTAAATGCTGCGCATGTGTTGTCAAATTGATGAAGATGTTTTCTTAATTTGCTTGTGTTTTGTCTTTTTGCATGTGTTTTCTTAAGTTGCAGTGCTGTGAGCTCTCAGGGCCACCGTAGCTATAACAATAATGTCAGCGCCCTCTGCTGGAGAAAGTGTGGACAAATTGGTGATTTTTCCCACATATTTTGGGAATGTCCAGTAGTGAAACAATATTGGGATAAAGTAACAGTGGAAATAAAGAAAATTTTAAATTTCAATACACCGTTCAATATCTATCAGGTGGTCTTGTGTGGTGCAATGCCTGAAACCTGGGACAAGGACAAGGGGTTTATGTTAAAAGTTCTTCAGTTAATTGCCCACAAATTAATTACCATTAACTGGCTCAAACCATATTCACCAACACTTGAACAAAGATTAAAGTCAGTGAGCTGTATGGAGGACATTACATCAATATTGAGACTGAGGAGAGATAACTATTTGAAGAAGATCTGTAATCTCCTATTTGGAGAAGATTTAAGTGTGCAGGTTATATGATGTATCCCTGAACATGTGATGTTATTTCTCTTTCAATGTAGATTTTTTTTGTATATTCAAGGCAATGATGTTCTATCTATAAGTGTGTGACTATTTGTCAAGGATTTGTTTTAATAAAAGTTAAAAAAAAAAAAAAGTACAGCTTTGACATTTTAAGGGAAATTGTGTCCTAGATGGCATGGAGAGAGCTGCAGGGTTTAAGGCCAAGAAGAACCAAGATCCATTAGTTAGGGAGGAGTTTCTAGCAAGAAAGAGAGTAAGGTATCAGTGATGGAGCAGTTACAAGTGCAGTTAGACTTACACTGAGCTGTGGAGATATGTGGATAATGTTTAGCTAATATGTTTACAATTAAATTAAATTGAAATGTTTTACTTTTCAGTGTTTAAAAATGTAATTTGATACTAATTTAAACATGATAAATTACACTACAGTTGCCATATGTATATATATATTTTTGGCTAACTGCTATGGTCAGCCCTACACACGGGTCTGTGTGTCTGACTGACTGACTGACTGACTGACCGTATTCTCAGAGCCGTATATCCAGAGTTGCGCCATGGGTGGTGTTTAGTCATACTCAGCCGTTTCTAATGGCTGCCTCCACTGCGGTGATTACTGTGAATGTAGCTTTAGCATACCGTCAGTTTTACTAAAACAGGACCCATTTCTGCATGAAATAAATAATAAAAACAGCACCAAAAGCTTTTAATGATGTGAAAGACGTTTTAGCTTTTCTGACGACCTGCTTCTGCTTGAGTGTGTGATAGCTATGGGGAAAAGTTAGTTGTTGTGTGAATGCTTGTATACAATGGCTGCTTGTAGACTTGTCAGCTCTCATGAGCCATAGCGGCAGTTTTGTCAAAATGGAAACCATGTCTTTATTTAAACAAGTGCAGAGAATTTCAAGAATTCTGGAAAAGTCGTCCTTCTGGTGTGTCAGGTTAGCTGTTTACTGCCATCAGAGCTTTATTGTTTTATACTTTTGGGATTCTTCAATTGTTAAAACTTAAGGGATAGCACAATTACACACTCCAAACACTAATCACTCTGCCAGAACACACACTTCAGTCAGGTATTTCAACAGGAATCCCAGATAGTTACAGTCAGCCATATACTGGGTTTTATCCTGGTCTTGTTACAATGGCAGTTGTTTACTATATATGATATAATGTTAATGTCTTTAAAACGGTATGCTTGGTAAAAGTTTTACAAGGGCAAAACATTAATGCAGTTAAATGTGTAATGAATATTTGCCCACTAATGATTCCTGGGGGTGACTGTGGCTCAGTAGGTAGAGTCGGTTGTCTCTGAATCGAAATGTCGTAGATTTGATCCCAAGTTCCTGCAGTCACATGTCGATGTGTCTTTGGGTGAGACACTTAACTGCAGTTTTCTCCCACTGCTACGTCAGTGACCTGTAAATGTGTACGAATGCAACTGAATGGGATTAGCTAATCTCCATAGCAACCTCTGCCATCAGTGTATGAATGTGGAGTCTATGGGTATGAATGAGTAGGTATGTACTGCGGTGTAAAGGTGCTTTGAGTAGTTACATAACTACAAAAGCACTATAAAAGCTTAAATCCTTTACCATTGTTTACATTTAATTTGATAAGTTACCTTGCCTCTCACTTTGTATTGAACATAGAATGAGACACATTTGTTGCTGACACTAAACTTCGTGATCATACCATGCAGAAACTCACAGTATGTCATTCAGGATAACAATGGCAGTCAGGTGGGATAGCGCAGATTTTTTCTTTAAATTTGCATATTTCAATTCTCTTCAGTCAGGAATACAACAAGAATCTTAACCCCTTTACTCGATGGCATTTTTAAACATTTTCAAGCCTTTTTCACTTTTTAGCGTTATGTTGTAGGTGATCTATCTTGGCAAATGGGCCTGTGTCAGCAGAAAAGCCTTAAAATTTTATATTAATTGTGATACAATTTTGATTTCCTGAGCAGAACTTGTTTGTTGATTCCAAACTACAGATATGTATGAAATATTATATATTTATAAAAACAAATAACCAAATAATGGACTATCCATTAACGTTATCCCGAATGACATTTTTCATGGGAAAAATCAAATTGTTGACAATAAAAATGCATAAATGTCATTTTAAGAGATCACAAGCTTTTGAAATATATACATAACATGAACTTTAATTAACATTTTCTAACTCCTTTTAATTTTTCCACTTTTTGAAACCTTATTCATCACTGACCCATATACATCGCTTTTTAAAAATTCGGTACTTCCAGCGGTACTTTCAGGTGGTACTTTCAGGCGCGGTGGAGTCGTGACGTAAGCAAGCAGCAACAAGAGGCCGGTGCAATTATGGTGGAAGATATTAGCATAGATACACACCAGATGGATGGGTTTCACACATCCAGCTGGTAAACCTCCCATAGACAGCGTTTGGAAAAGGGCAGAGCCTTTGAAAAACAACCTTGAGGGTGATTGGATGAACGTTCTGTCTGTCACATCTTTACGGGCCAATCAGAGAAACAAAACACATGACGTAGCCGCTACCGAGGAATAAACTCCATAGAGAACTGCATAACACGAACCATGGCGACTGTAGACATGTCAGTACACGACTTTTGTCGTTTTTGAAAAGAAAACAACTCACAAGTTCTGGTAAAACTGGCGCTTTAGCAGCATCCACGCTAACGTCTTCTGACATAATTGCACCGGCCTCTTGTTGCTGTTTGCTTACTTCACAACTCCGCCACGCCCAACAGTACTGCCCCTCATTGGCGCCGCCAGCCGTAATCCTGTACGCACTGTGCGTGCATGTATTTTCCCATATATACATATTTTTAATGAAAATAAAAGTGACAACAGCTGATTATAGTTTAATTGAAAAGTGGCAAAGAGCAGCTTGAAGTAGCAATAAAAATAAGTTAAAGGTGGCAAAAAATGGTCAAAATGCAGCAAAAGTGTGTGAGAAGTGACAAAAAATCAGTTACAGGTGGCAAAAAATGGTCAAAAAAGTGGCAACAGTGTCTCAAAAAATTAGTGAAAAGTGACTAAAATGGACAAAAAGCAGTCAAGATAGACAAAAACTGGCAAAAATAGGAAACAAATGGTATGTAATGGAAAAAGGTAGCTTAAATGGGCAAAACGTGACCAAGAATAGTGAAAAAGGGAAAAAATGGGTAAAAAAAAGTGGCAAAAAGGAGAGGCAAAAATGTGGGGAAAAGGAAACAAGTGGTATTTAATGGGAAAAGGTAGCTTATTTGGATGAAAAGTGGCTAAAAATGGTTAGAAATGGGCAAAAATTGGAAAAAGGTGGCAAAAATGGGGAAAAGGTTGCAGACGTGAGCAAAAAATAGGAAAAAAGGGGTATTTAATGCCAAAATGAGCTAAAATGCACAAAAAGTGGCAAAAAATGGTGAAAAGGGCAAAAATTGGATTAAAGTGAAAAAATGGGAAAATGTGGAAAAAAAGAAGTTGCAAAATGGCCAGAAAAAAAAAAAATAGGAATAAAAGGAGTGTTTAATGCCAAACATAGCTTAAATGGGTGTAAAGTGGCAAAAATGGCAACAATTTTCTCCTTTTTAAGGTTTATTTGGGGAATAGTATTTAAAATGAAGACTTAAAAGAGCCACAAATCATCAGAAAAGAGCCAAAAGAAACCTGTGCACCAGCTGGACTTAAGCTGCTCTTATGTAGTGACATGGCATAAATTTTTATGCCAGGGATGAGCAGGGGCAAAAAACATCGGACAGAACTATAGTAAGAGCGGAAAACGCACAGCAATGTTCATAAAACGTTGGACCTACATGTAGCATAGCTTGGTTCTCTGAATTTTCCATCTTCTGGCTTTTCATTACTTATATTGACAGATACATTTCTTGTAACTTGTGCAATTTCTCTTGTAACTCAAGCTGCTCTTATTTTTGCTGCCCTTCAAGACCCTGTAAAGTGAAAATAAATCAGTATTAGGTTTGTTGTATGACAGCTCACTGTTGTATGAACCCCCAGGTCAAATTTCAGTCACATAAAACATCTCTAAGTTTATCAAATTAAGCTTCAAAATCATGAAAAATGAGGCAGTAAAATCTGCTCCAGGATGGTGTGAGTGTGTCTGTTGAATGAGTTTAAGCCACGCCCACTCAGGGGATATAAGATCCTCTCAGATTTAAAAAATGCTATAGTCTGAATTGAGGAAAGCTCTCATGCCATTTGCCTGTCTCTTGACCTTTTGTTGACCTTAGAAGAAGAGGCAAAGTCAGTTTTCTGGCTCATATCTCTGTTATGATGCTTTAAAGACTCAACTGAGATGAATCACTTCAGGTTTAACTAAAGTTAAGTATGCGGCATTGTATGTTGAATTTCTCTCAATATCTATAATGTGGTTTGAAATAACATGAACAAAATCTCAGATTCTGTTACTTCATTTTTTTCTCCACTGGGGTTTAGATAAGTTGTATGTGCAGATTATCTAGCATTGACAGCATCAGTAACACTGATCAGCTGTTGGAGGAGCCCCCAATCAAAGTTTGCTTAGGGCCCCAAGTAAGCTTGGGCTGGCCCTGCTTCTGAAGACCACAGAGGAACTTGTGCTGCAGAGGAAACGTCTCCTCCCCGTTGTAAGTAGACGTAGTTATTGATATGAATATTTATTGACTCAGGTCATGTTCAGTCCTTCTGCCGGGTCTTATTCTGTATTTCTGAAGTCAAACAGGGAGAAGAGGAGCAGCCATGACTGTGAGAGCAGCAGTGACTGGATTGGTCATCTACCTTCTCTCTGTGCCAGGTTCTGTATTCGATCATTCATTCAGAGCAGAATTTAATTGCTTATGTGTATTTGTATGTTTCCACATCTATCTGCATTTACTGTATTTCCTTTATAAAAGTAACAAGATGAGGTTAAAACCTAGTATATGGCTGACCGCCACTATCTTGGATGCATGTTGAAATGTCTGACTCTAGGGACTAAGGAGGGTTAAAGATGTTGGTTTTTGAAGTCACTTCAACTCAGGGTGTCATGAAGGCCAAAATTTTGGGGGGGGGTCTAAGCTAGAGTGGGGTCATGAGGATCCATCTCTGGACTAAAGTTAAGAAAGATGGCATTTTCTGCATTGTGAAACTCATGTAACCAAGGCTATGAAGGCTGTTTTATCAGTCTGAAAGTTGTAAGACAATCTGAGAGAAATAAAATCAGATTGTTTTTGTAGCTTTCACTGATCAGATTAATCCCACATAATCGATTACCAAAGTCAAGCTCACTACATCTGACACTGCAGTCTGACGAGCTCTAGTTAGCTTTTTTAGAATTTAAAATCATCATGTTATCATCATTATAAGGTTCCTATGTTTTCCTGCCTCCCTCAGATCAGCACCTTTACCTGCCTGATGAGATCACCATCACGCCCTCCTCTGATTGGTCTGAAACGGTCAAATAAAGGGAAAAAAGCACTTAAAGAGTGATAGAGATCAGCTGAGAGGCACTGACTTTTCAGATTCACGTTAAGATAAAAAAAAATGTCTTAAAAAGAATAAATTCTAAACATTCTGCATATGAAGAATGCTATCCTCTGATTTTTCTATCCTTCTATCCACCACTTAAATCCAGATTAGGTGGCGCCATCTCCTGGTGTGTTTGTTGATCTTCCCTAAAATAAGCCCGCTCCTGTGTTATTCTTTGCACCTGGAGGTTTTTCCACGGGTGGATGTTTCACTGATCCTGACCTGAAACTGTCACATAACTCCATTTTCCCTCTGAGTGTTGATGAAATGACCTGCTCATTCTCTAGCTGTCCTCAGGATTCACTCAGCTCTGAACTTTGTCTATCAGAACTAAACAGAACGCTGAAACAGCCTGAGAAGGGCTAATAAATAACTCTAGAATGCTGTTTCATATTTACACGTCAAAAAAAGCTCTGTAGTCTCTAACTAGCACCTGTTGTTAGCGTGTCTGAGTCTGTGAGAATCTGCTGCTGTGTGTGTGTGTGTGTGTGTGTGGGGGGGGCGGGGGCATATTTGAGGTAGGAAATACGGTACTGGAAAGGGAACATGTGCAAATTAACATATCCTGTGTTTGTATGAAAACTGCCTCTTTGTTTTCTGTCTGTTAGGGGTGTAATGATACATGGTATGTACCTCAGTTTTTAAGTCATGATTCGGTACATTTTTGGTATGGTATTTGAAGCGAATAAATAGATACAGTATATATATATATATATATATATATATAATTTTTTTTAAATTAAATTGTATTAAAGTAAATAGGCTGAAAAAATTACATCTAAATTATTTTAAAAACTACTCCTCCTTATATAGTGTTGATTTACTAGTTTTTTTTAATTGATATATTGACATTTTTATACCCATTCTTTTAACACTAAAATTTCCCAGCCAACTTGAACGCATCATCATACAACCGTGCTAGCTTGTTAAGTATGCTAATTAGCATCTTTCCTGCTGATTTCACCACAGACTTAAGCGCTTGATTGCATTTTTTAACCAATGGGACCTACTACAATGTTTGGGAGAACTTTTCACAGCCCACCTTGGTGGATAAAGAGTTTAGAGCCGTGTGAAATCTGAGGATAACTTTACCTATGACGCAGCGGCAGACATGATGAGGCTGACAGTTGAAAGTAGAATTCATTTGAATCACAGAGCCAGAGCACCAGTGTTATAATAAAAACGATCTTAAAGAATAGAAAACTCATAACTGGCTTGTAGGGCTTTTGTTGTTCCTCCTCGTTTCAGTGGCGTTCTTGTTTGAGTGGTGCTTTTTCAAACGCTTCGACTGGTCCGCTGGATGACGTGCTGTCAGAAACACTGCTGAATGATGTCAGCGCTACTGCTGTTGTCTTTGTCCGCTGTTGTATTGTAGTGGGAAACAAAGTGTTCCTAAACAGGACACTTTGATCTGGGAATATTCAGGCTGTTGCTGTCGTTTGCTGTGGTTGTGTGGTTGCCAGGACAGTGTGACAGTGAGTTGTGCCCAGGTTTTCTGTCTGTATGTGAGCTTCGTTCCATATGTATTTGTTTGGTACACATCTGTACCATACCGAGAGGCCCATACCGAATCGGTACAGTAGGAATACACGTACCTTTACACCCCTACTGTCTGTCATACATGATGATTATTGTCCCTTTTCATGGTGTTAGATATCACTGAGCTCAGCTGTCAGTGATGGATGCATGTCTCTGCTTTGTGCTCTGGCTCCTTTAGTTTCTATCATGACGCTCATAAATGTGACTATGAACTGACAACAAGTTTACTTTCTTTATACAGGTAGAGGAGGGTGAGAGCTACACGGGTCAGAACGGTCTAGAACAGGGGTCAGCAACCTTTTGGATATGAAGTGCCATTTAAAAATGTTTTCTTGTTCAGTGTCCCACATCAACATGGGAGTGTCAAATTTAATTTCAACACCACAGCGAAATTCAAATCTACAATGGCTGTTATTTATTTATTCATTGTTAAAAGACAACATAAACAACATTAAGCATTCTCCTTTTCTCTCTTAAGAGCATTGAAACCATAAGAAGTGTTCCAAACAGAACATGCACTACAGGCCATTCTTATGAAAATATCCACATCTGAGTTAACATCAACATCTTGACCAGCATTAAACCCTTCTTGGAAATCAGCAATTATCTTCACACTTCTATGTTAAACAATCACAAAGGGTGCATAAAATGTCAAACACAAGTATGAGCACTAGAAAAAATGTCTAATTCTTAGGAAAACTACTTAGCTGAGTTTAATATCAACATTGCTATTGCAATAAAATAATGTTGCTGTTAATGATTTTGAGTCAAAATTGAGATCAGATCCATACATAAATGCAAAAATCCCTATCATCAGAGTTGGATTTTGAATCATGTTAAACTGCAGTAAACTTAAAGTGCCCCTCTATTTCCTCATAAGTTTGCAAATTATGCAGGTAACATTTCAAACTTCTTTACAACATTCCCTCATTTACAACTTGTTATGATGGCAGCATATGTCAAAAGGGGTGAATAAAGTGTAACAAACAAATCCAGAGCACAAAAAAAAATCCTGACACCTTTTGAAAACATTGGCATCTGACATTTGAAAATATAAACCGGAAACATCCCCCGATTTAAAATGTTTAGTGCTGCACATACCAACAGAAGCCTACCAGTCAACGTGATCCCTGGCACGGCTTACTTTTGCTGAGCTCCAATATCTGGGGTCATACTTAGTCACTTTAAGTTGCTGAGTGATCAGTTGTCAAACAGCGGCTGTGGGAGGGGCTGGGTATGCTCTTCATGTGTGAGAATATCTGCTCACAGAGGTATGTTGAGCCAAACACCATCAACAAGGCCAAAGCAATGTTCTTACCCCTCAGGCACCTCTTTAATTTACTATCCTTTGAAGCCATTAAGGACAAAAATGTCCATTTCCAAAAAACTGCTATAAAACTTAACAGATTCATATTTTTTTAGAGTTTTTTTTGTTTTTTGCAAAAATCTCTTAAACAACTTCAGCTGTGCTCAAAACTACCAGACATTCAATCATTTCGAGGATTTTAACCCTTTAAATGCCAGTTTGATTATTTTGGAGGATCAGGATCGGGATGAGAGGACCAGCATAAAAGAGCAGAAAATGAAAGAATGAAGGAGCAGATTGATTTCAGATAGAGGCCGTTTCTTCTCAGTAATCTTGTGGTCAGTTTTTCCATGTGTGCAGTTGTATTTCTATTCTGTTCTCTTCAGATCTCTGGGCTGAAGACACTTTTGTCTGTAACTCTGTGCACCGATTCCCTGTGTGTCTCTGTTTAGCGGTTCCTGATGATGTCAGGTTGGTGGGCGGAGCCAGCCGCTGTGCTGGGATCCTGGAGAGGAGAGATGGAGGCGACTGGAGAGCAGTAAACGTCTCTCTGTCTGAGTGGAACCTGATGTCTGCAGAGACGCTGTGCAGACAGCTGGACTGTGGTTCTGTACTTTCACTGGGACCACCAGAGAACTCCTCAAGGACTGACCCACCGTCATATTCTAGAAACCTGCAGATCACCTGTTCAGGTAAGTTAGACTTCCTGTTGATTTGAACTTTAAAACTTCTATGATTCCATTTTATCTGTTTAGTGTGGAGAAAGACAAAATCAAAAGTGTTTGGAGTAAATAAGATGATTTTATTGTGATCTCAACACGTAGACTGCATCAGCCTGCAGCTTTGACACATTCTTGATTTTATTTATTTATTTATTAAGTTTATTTGATAGGGACAATGCAAATTGCAAAGTGCAACTTCAGCCTGTTACAAACCAGCTAAAAGTAACTGATGTTTCACATATAGAGATTATAGCTTTTGCTAGTTTCCATCTCCTGTTCCCAGTTAGGCTTTTAGAAAATGAAAGATGGTAAAAGTAGATATCAAGTTTGCATAAAAATTGCATAAAGACAGTCACACTTAATTAAAAAAGCAAAATCAAAAGACAAAATATTAAAATTTTACATCATAGTTACATAAAATTACAGCAAGACATAGAGTAATTAAAAAGTTCTCATCTCTGATTTTGTTTGAGCCACTCTTTAACATTTTTGTTGAACATCTTTGTGTCTTGTGTTAATTTCATATCAGTTGGTAATGCATTCCTAATTTGAGAGCCTCGTATAGAAAAGCTGACTGCCCCGGGGAGGTCTTACAGTGGGCAATTTTACAGTTATCACTGGCAGTGCCCTTGGTGGTCCTACCACAGGTGTGCCTGTTAAAGAGTCAGCCATGAACCACTGTCACACTGCTTTCTTTAAAGCCAACAGACTCTACTGACAACAAGAGCATTCACTGTCAGCTAATTTTGAGGGATCTAAGCTGCATAACATTTTTAATGTCACTCCTTAATTGTGAAGAGTGACCTGAAAATGGTGTGGCGTACACAGGAAGTGATCTTAAAGCACACAGAAGCCTTGATTACTACATGTAGCTGTCTCTGTGATGAAGTCTTTGTTCAGACTGTTCAAACTGTTTTTAAACATTGTTTTAACCTCTCATTCAGTTTAAAGTCTCCAATGAGCAGGATCAGATTAAACTGATGTAGGTTCCAGATGTGGTCAGGTTGGGATGATGAGGTGGCACATTTTGATTGGTTGTATATATGTCAATATACATAAAAACATATATGTAAATATCCATTGGATGGAAATAAACCTGGATCATTCATACCCACTACAAATCTTCCAAAACCAGGATCAGGGTTTACATTAGAAAGGAGGTGTCAAATATTCCTCTGAGGGATGTGAACGGCTGTCCACATTTAGTAAACATCTTTTTGTTGTAAACGACCAAAAAAAAACAGCTTCAGTTTTCTTTTGATAGACTTGGAGGAAAATTTGTTCGGACAGTTGTGATCATTTAGAGTCAGAATCTCAGAGCATTCGTTTTTCTCTGGAATTGATATGGTGGCCGCTAAGGGCAAACGGTCTGCAAAAGCCAGATGAGCTCTAAATGAAATAAAACAGCTTCAGTAAGAGAAACCCTTCAACTTTAGATGCAATTGAGAAAATGCTCTCCAAGAATCAACAACAAATTCATGAACGACAAACGTGCTTCTAACACAGAAACGATTCCACACTCAGAACGGTCCTAATCTAAAACGCGCTTCAAAACCAGAAACGTCAAAAAGCACCTGGGGAGAGAGACAGATGGAAGAGAGAATGTAATTTATCATTGGTAATAATGGTAATAATACTCGTTACCAGTTATGTATTTACGTCAGGGTGTGAATTGATGTGGGATGGGGGAGATTCCCCCCTTTCTGGTTCTGATTTACCCCCTCTGATGACACATTTTCATCTCCGGGGTTATAAGTTTTATCTGAATTATCTGTTGAGACTTAGTTTCTCCCCTCCACATAGATCGCTCTCTGTCCATCATAGATCATCAGCTACTCAGCTGAGGACAGTTTACACAGGAAAAAAAATGCCCTGACATGTGGGACTGTACTCGTGGATCTGTGAGTATTTACGTCAGGGATTCATCCACGTCAGGAGTAGCTAAGTAAGCCGAGGTCAGCTGTTGTGTCCTTACCATACACACCACAGCCCAGTTACAGGAGTAAAATAGCATCAGGTGAGAATAGGCTCGAGAGAGCCCAGTGTATGCCCAGTTATAGATTAAAGGCCAGGAAAATGTCCCCACTCTGGTTTTTCACCAATTCACACCCTGAGTCACAACGTTATAAGTTAGACCACGTCTGATTTAAGATCGCCTACATTACAGCAGCTATGGTCATAAACTAGGCTTCATGAAAACCTGAAAAATTAAGCTTATATTAAATAAATAAGTACGCACACATGTAAAAAAAGAAAAAAATGTAAATATATACGGTGCTTAACAAATGTATTAGACCACCTGTCATATTTGTCTCAGAGACCATCCAGCATCATGAAGTGCTTTAATGCGGACTCTTTCATTTTCAGTCAGCTCTCCACGTTTTACCATTTTGAACAGGAATGAGGAATTTCAAACTGAATTCACCCAAATTTGAGCTGGCTCACTGGGCTTCGCTGAGAAGTCAGAAATGAATCAAGCATAACATTCAACCACTAAAACTCATTTTTCTGTTCAGGAATGCAAGTAAATAAGTATAATATGACATATTAATCAAGAAATATTAATGTGTTTTACTATTTTTTCAGTTTTTTGTTAATCAGTAAATTTGAAAATTCATGGATAACAATAATAATTATATTTTAGCATTAAAAATATCCTCTGGGTTAAAGAGCTTCTACATATTGGTGTATTAACCATTGCAGAAACATCAAAAATGGTTTTGGTAATTACCAATGCTGTTAATTTAGGGCAGCTGTGGCAGAAACCTTACTTTGGTTAGTGTTAGGGTGGTCTAATACATTTGTTAAGCACTGTATATTAATGTAGAAAACATTACGTTATTTTACCACGTAATGACTTTCCTGTTACTAATACTGTACCTGCTGAGAGTCACGTGATTTAACTGCTGGATTAATATTTCATTATGACACGGAAAAAATGGCCTTAGGGAAGACAGGAGTTAGAGCTGAATGTTCCTGTCTGCTCTAGTTGTCTTTATATTGTCTTAAAATCAAATTGATCTACTCTCAGACTAACAGCAGAGCTCCACTCTGTTCCCACTGACTCTCTCTCTGTTTATGCTCTCAATAATAATTCATGCTTATCATAAAAAAGAGAAAATTGTCCAACATAGAAGTTAAAGGATAGTCTTCTAATGGTTTATTTATTGGTCTCTGGGATAGCAGAAAATGAACATGATCATGTTTATGGATTGGGCGGTAAGAACTGTATGATTTACTACCTCCAATAAATAAATTATGACTCAACAAAAGAGCTTCTCTTTCATAGGTAAAATGTTTCAAACATCTCCAGCATTTTATTTACAATAAGGAGGGGAATTTGTTTGAACTTCTGATATAATTAGGCTCAGACAAAGTTTCAGTCGCCAGTGTGAGAACTCAGGCCATTTGCGACAATCAGACCCAGTGTAAGAACATAAATCTTTCATTTTGATCATGTGTCATGAAAGATTCAATCAGATAGTGAATGCTGATAACAGAGTACCAAAGTGGGAGGCATTCAGTTTGAGCAGAGGCAGGGATAAAACGTATACCCTCAGGAAATGAAAATGTATCATCAGAGGGGGAATCAAGGCCAGAAGGGGGGTAATATTCTCTCCCTGATGTAACCACATAACTGGTAACAAGTATTATTACCACGTAATGATTAATCATAAGTCCATCCTCGTCTTGTTCTCTGTTCCATCTGTCTCGCTCCCTCTCTCATTATTCCTGCTAGAGCGCCCCCTGGAGACGAGGTGTTTTTTTTACATTTCTGGTTTTGAAGAGCGTTTTGGATTAGGATCGTTTTGAATGTGGAATCGTTTCTGTATTAGAAGTGCGTTTGTCATTCTTGAATTTGTTTTTTGAATCTTGGAGAGCATTTTGTCAGTTGCATCGCATTTCCCCTTTTGAAGTTCGTTTGGACTTTTGATTTCGTCTCTAAAGTTGAAGCGTTTTTCTTATAGAAGCTATTTTGTTTAATTTAGAGTGCGTCTGGCTTTTGAAGGCCGTTTGAAGTTGATGTGAAAATGTAAAGCTGAGAAGAGAACGGGGCTGAGCTTTGACTTCTGAGGGACTCCACAACTTACTGTAGATTTGCTGGAGAAGAGCTGAAGTAGACCCCCTTTGTCTGTTCTCAACTATTTCCTTGTCCTTTGTCAGACCCTGATGAAGTCCGGTTGGTGGGAGGATCCAGCACCTGCTCTGGTAGACTAGAGATCAAACACCATGGAGAGTGGAGACCAGCGGTTCCTTTGTCATCTTACTGGACTCTAAAGGATGCAGCTGTGATTTGTAGAAGACTGGACTGTGGCTCTGCTGTTTCATCTAGACGGATAAAGGAATCCTCTGACAGACCTGTGTGGTGCATCAACCCTGATTTTGTAGAATCTAAATCTACGTTAAAGGAATGTGTGGACACAGAGGATCGATCGAGCAATTCTGGTCTGGAAATCACCTGCTCAGGTATCAGTATTAACACATCCGTGTCCAAATCTTTCTGGATGTCTTCCTTCACATCACTATGTTAACAGAGTCTCATCTGAACATGTCCTGCTTATTTTCTCTTCTATGTTCTCTTTCCAGAAATTGACATTTGAATGAGTGGTAGCTGTTGTTGCCTTCAGAGCTTGTTTCTACCTCTGTAATGGTAAACTGTGAGTTAGAGTTGAAAAAGAGAAACATTATTCAAAGAGCTGTGCTCATTCAGAAACACTTTGATAACAGCAAACGTGAGAAAAAGACATTTGATCATCAAACAGGTGGTCTGGGGTCCATCACTGTGGAGCTCAAACAGCTTTTTTTAATGAAAGGAATGTGGAACATGGGATGGTTCAGTGATGAAGGCCTGGAAATCAGCTGCTCTGCTATCATCATCCATGAAAGCTCTGATTCCTCCTCCACCAAGCGTTCTTAGGAAGACGTTTGTTCTTTCAGCCCTCCCACAGAGCTCTTCAAGATTCTGACCTCTACCAAATATTTCTCATCTCTGATTTGTTGTCAGCAAAGAATTAAAGCTAAGAACAGTCCAGAGCACTCTTGTGAACATGTGAGTGCTGGGCCCCGTTCCTCGTACCTGGCTAACTCAGTTAGCTGGATAATTTCAGGATAACCTGACGTCATGTCAGGCTTGTTCCGTGCCTCGAAGCAGGTTAAGCTAAATCACTATAGCAACAGATCAATAAACTTAAACCTGCTCCAGGGCAGTTTATATCAAGAAGCTGGATCTTAAGACACACCCCCAAAAGAAAAAAAGGAGGAAGCTCATTCCTGAGAGACCAAGTCGATAGGAGCAATAATAATCTGTGCTGCATTTCATAGGGAAAGACCGATCCGAGATCGCCAAGATCCTTCATCATTTTCTGATGATTTTTTGTATGAGCGTTACTGTTTCAGTCCCCAAGGCATTATTTATTTGCAACAGCTGATAGGGCCATACATCTCCAATACTACCCAGCGCAGCCGTGTACTTACTGTCACTCAGACTTTGTGTTTTTTTTTTGCGAGTGGCACGTACAAGGAACATTTCTAATTCAACACCATGGAGCAAATGATATTCCCTTACCACACTGAATAATGTTCTTGTGTTTTATTCTAACTAGTTCCCAAGTTTGCTTGACATTTGGGTTTGTTTTATATGAAGCGATAGGAGGCGAAAAAGTGCACAATATATAAATATAAAAACAGATAGCTGGGCCTATAGGCTATATAAAACATACTGTCTCATATTAGTATGCTTTCTAGTACCTTTAGAAAATACACAAGGTTCATTAATGATAGAAAGTAATTAATCTAGGTCATTATGCTACGAGGTGTCATGTTTGTATAGTGGATTCTTCGTTAATACGCCAGATTTACTTGAAGAGAAATACTTTAATAACAGTAACTTCATTCATTCACATCTTACAGGTACGGCTGTCTGTAAGCTTACAGCTCATCAGGCTCGTAAACACTGCGCATGCTCCAACAACTACGGCAGCTCTTAAGGGAGGCAAAACATCTGCTGCTCATATCATTACACATTTAAATTAATAGCCTAGGCTATAGCCTTATACAGCAATGCATAACTATAGGCCCACATATTCCTTACTTGTGCATTTAACTTGTCCACAATCCTTTGCCAAACTGCATGTCTCTCCTTCGCTGCAGCTGAGGTGTTGGATTTCACAGTTACAATGTTTTTGTAATTTTCAAACTCGTCCATGATTGTTTGCTGCTCTGTTTGTGAGAAAAATGTCGCGCTTTCCTTATTATGTGCCATGAATTATGATAGACAATCGTGATTTCTGTGATCTACACTGCTCCCTTTTTATGTAGAACGGGCACACGCAAGTATCCTGATCCCTCATGTCTGGTTCCAATTAACGTCACTGATTTAGCGCGATTCAGCCGTGGAGGAACGGACATAGCCAGCCTTCAACCATCACGTTAATTAAAAGGACATTAGCTCTGATTAATTGAACCTCATACGAGGAACGGGGCCCTGATCTGAGGGGAACAAATGTTTAGTTTTGCTCTCATCAGCACTCCAGTGTGTTTCAGAATGACACAGTGAAATATATTTAGATTGTTTAAGTAGGGGGGATGCTGAGCATCCACACTATTGATATTCGCATTGGCCATTTTTTTTTTTTTTTTTTTTTTTTTTTACCATTTTTCTGCTTCGCCGACTACTTCCCGAACACACTGCTCTCCTGAAGAAAATATCTGGTCCACATTTATAATATAAAAACAAAACGTACCTACACATCTCTCTTGCTTACAGTGAGCTTGAAAAGTGTGACTGTAATTCCCTTTCAGAACTGCAGCTCCCAGGAACCCTTGGGGCACTGTTTACTCTAAGGGGTTTTCTGCACAATTGCACACTGCTCTCCATCTCTGTGCACAGAAGAAAAAAAATGGTGCACTCAAATATCCCAGATGACTTTTCACTGTTATTTTCCAATATGCACTGTGATCAAAGTGCATTAATGTGCAGGCTAGCTGGTACTGTAGCCTAGGGTTTCTACCTCCATGCGTGCCACATAAGTGAGAGATGTAAAGTGCGTCCATCACATAATGCAACAGCTGACACACTGATGGCAGGGCATGAACTGACAGCCGCCAAATGCAGATGGATTCCAGCCACAGAAGGTCCCTCAGTGAGACACTGTCGAGTTTAATTTACCAGCGTCACAAACTCCACCTCCCTCTAACTGTGGCTGGCTCCTACTGCCAGTGTGTGTGTGTGTGAATTGGATGCTTGTGTCACTGACTGATTTACACATAAAGGGATATTTTTTTCCAAAATAACAGCCATGTGGCCAAGTCTATTGATGCGTCTGTCATGCGTATTTGCGCAGACACGTTTGGCTTCATGTCGTTGACACAATGATGCAAACACTAAAGCCATTCACAGACAGACAAACACAAGCTAACATGTTGGTGGTGTAGACCTGAGGCTTCTTTCTGCTTAGGAGAAAATGATTCAACGCAGAACTGAACTTTTCTCCTGCTTTAAAACTCCTCTGACCGTGGTGCATACGTGTGTCAATGCTGTCTATGAATAACCCCACTCTGTCACAAGCCAAGAGGGCGCTCTCGGCTTGTGACAACCATGGTGACAACTATATGCTGTATGCTCCTGTACCACTGAAAAAATGAACGAAAACGGTAATTGAGCAGCAGAAAGAAAGTTTAGAGTGAGTGAGAAACTTGTGAGGGACTGGCAAAAAGCAGAGGTTACTCTTATTGCAATGAAGAAAACAAAGAAAGCTAATCGCGGGCTGTAAGGAAGATGGCCAGAGCTGGAGGAACGAATACACAGATGGGTGCTTGAACAACGTGCTGCCGGGAGAGGCTTGTCAACGGTGCAGTTTCGTATCCACGCACTGGTAGTTGCCAAGGAGAAGAATATAAATGACTTTACAGGCGGGCCCTCTTGGTGTTACCGCTTCACACAACGCAACCGCCTCTCTATCAGAGCACGGACAACGGTGTGTCAGTTTCTAAATAAACGCGACTTATAGTCCAGTGCGACTTATATATGTTTTTTTCCTCTTCATGACGCATTTTTGACTGATGCGACTTATACTCTGGAGCGACTTAAAGTCCAGAAAATATGGTATATTAAACGGGATTTCAAGGCATCATAATTTCGGCAAGCTAAAACTGAGAGTGGCTTGTGAATGAATGGGGAAATTCATGACTTGAACGGTGATTATTAATCATTATAGTTATAGACACTTGTGATGATACTTGGGGTTGAGAGGTGCTGCCATGGTGCTGCCATGTGGATGTAGCGCATGCGTCAGGTATCACCCACAGCTGATGAAATAGGCACTCAAGAGTTTTGAAAATTAGAGGGAACATTGATTCTCACCCCTTTTCACCCATTTTGTTGCTTTTTGACCATTTTTGCCATCTTTAACTTATTAGGGGCTTGGGCAACGACACGAGCCACTACTGTTCTTCCTTGTGTTTCTTTTTTTTTCCTTTGTCTTCCAGACAAAATTTCGCCGCGCTACTCCTCCTAGGTCTTTGAGAAAACCCCTGTGAATTATACATCAAAACGTGATTTGTTCCCGATCGGTGTGCTATGACTTTTCTGAGAGATTTGCCAATTTTTCGCAAAGTTATTTGCAAAAAACTGTGATTAAAAATCCCATAAGAAATGAATGGAGAGAGGGACGGAGAAACAACAAAAATAGGGTTTTTTACCACCCCTACTACTTTGCAATAATTTCACCTACACAGATCATTCAAACTTTAAAACGCAGGTATTTTTGTCCTGTCTTCAGGAATGTCTTTTGTATGACAATGGGGTTTACAGTTTTTGATAGGCAAGTCTTCAAAACTCCTGTGCGTTGAGTGAAAATCATTAAAAATCGCCCTGCTAGAGTGGGTGATGTCATCACCCCAGACTGTGGGATAGCCAACAGATGAACTGACAATTTTGCAAACAACTCACGTTTACGGCAACAAATCTAACACCACACACATAAAAAATATATCAAAACAGAGGAAATCTTGTCCCGCTACTGTGGAACCAAGAACCAAAGCCATATCATGTGCAGTTTTGGCGTGAGAGGACCAACTGTCCCAAGTACGCTGACACCTCTCTGATCTGCTGCAATGTTATGGGTACTGAGATTTCGGTCTTCAGACTCAGAAAGAGCCCCGTTTTTAGACAGTTCCCCTGGCTTCATTTCTGGCACAATCAACACCAAAATAAGATCACTGTTACTTCAAAGTCTGCAGATGCTCACACTGAAATCCGTTTAATGATAGCATATATGGTTTTGGCACACGGGGAGGAGCAAGAGACTGTGTTTACAAGCAAAATCTCCCAAAACTTCTCTCTGCTGTCACAGCTGTAACTGCTCTCTGTGATCAGTGATGCGTGACCATGCAGGCATTAATTACCATGGCAACAGCAGCTCTGGTGCTTTAATGATGTCATCGCTGATTAACACACATACAGCCCTCAGTGAGCTCTGATCACACACACACACACACACACATGGAGCTGTTCCAATAAAGCAGCCCATTTAAACAATGCTTTAACAGGATGGTGGTACACTGTGGGTGGCTTCTCATCCACATACAGTCCCCCATAAAGTCTATGGCAACTGACGTCGCCAAAGACAGCCACACATATATCCCATATGAAGAGAATGAGAGAAATTGTGCGTTTGTGTGTTAGCGCGGAAGCACGCATGTGTGTTTATGTGTGTGTAAGTGTGGTGTCTTTGGCGATGTCAACCAAAATTAGAACCCACAATCCTTTCTCAAGAAAAGTTTTTAATGTGTTCAAATGGAGCTGGAAATGATAAAATTCATCTCTTCTGCACCTGCTCTCATCAAGACCTTGACAGGAACTGCATGTCTGTATAAAATTCAATCAAAGGACTCTATTTGAGCATCCATTAGCAAAACTTACATACATATGTGAATCTGCACAAACTTCTCAGCCTCATGTTCCAGTAACTGCTATTAAACTATCACCAGGCCACGTGAGTAAGAGAGACAGACACACTGTTTCATTAGATTGATTTCATTGTTTCTTTGAATCACAGCCACGTCCATTTGTAGTCATAATGTTACCTCAGCTCATAGGGAGGGCCAACACCACCAGGTATATCAAGAAGACAGCTGGAGCTCAGGTGCCAGGTGATCAACATCAGCTAATCAGTCCACACATGACTAAAACACGTGAATAAAGTCTCCTGTCATGTACAGTGTTTCTCAACCATTTCACCGTGTCATTGTCCAGCTGCATGCTGCTTCAGCCTGGACTTGGACATGACCTTGTAATGATAAGGTCATGTCCCCGAGCCCCTCTCGCGATTTCCGCTGGTAGAAATTGTGTAGTTTTTATTGCTACTTCAAGCTGTTTTTGCCTCACCGCTTAGATTGTGGCTCTTGCAAAGGTATTTTTCAACAATTTGGCTCTTTGGTTGAGCAGAGTTGAGTAACACTGATGTCAACAATATCTCCGCCATCTTTAGCACAGCCTCACACACCTTCAGCCTTTAGACTCAAGAGGCTACTCTGTCAGTAAGACAGGGTTTAATTTTTGTGTTAACTAAATTTTATATTTTGAGCAATGATTTCAAATTCTTCACAAATCAGGTATTGCACTCTTCAGCTTTTATGCTATTTCAGCTATTTTCAGTTATTTTCAAGCTATTTTTAGCTATGTCTATGCTTTTTCAGCCATTGAATACCAATTTCAGCTATTTTTATGCTATTTCCAGCTATTTTAAGGCTACTTTCATTTATTCATGAGCTATTTGCAGCTAATTTTAGGCTACTTTCAGCTATTTTTTTAAAAATAATTTTTTGGCTACTGAATGCCATTTTCTGCTACTTTTGTGGCATTTTATGCTATTTTCAGCTTTTTTCTTTTTCTTTTTTTTTTTTTGCTTTTTCAGCTATTTTCAGCATTTCTTCCACAGTCCAGCTCTCAGCATGACCACAGAATTTCAGCTGAAATTGCATTTTTATCTAGTTCTGAATGTTGATGAAATGTCTGATGAAAAGCGCTGTCTGAACCAGTGTTATCATCCAAATTCATGTGTTTGGAGCTTATATTGATATCCATGACTGCTGCTAAAAATATAACTGAATTGCGGCTTTAGGGTCATTTTTATGGAGGACCAAACCTGCCAAAAGTAAAAATAAATAAATAAATAAATAAAGATAAAATTAAAAGCAAAAATAAAGAAATAGGGAAAAAAATCAAAAATTAAATACAAAAAATAAATAAATAAATAAATAAATAAATATGTACATAAATAAATAAATAAAAGTAAAAATAAATACAACAATAGAAAATATATTCAAAAAATAAATACAAATAAATAAATGTGGAAATAAATAAATAAATAAATATATATATATATATATAGAATTAAACATCAATCAATAAAGGAAAGTGCTCTGCTCTCACATTTATCTATTTCATGCTGCAGACACTGTCAGCATGAAATGCAGCGGGAAATGTCTGTTCAAATGAGGGGGTGGTCCAAAGTGGGTTGAACTGTTCGCCTGTTGGTTGATCAGCCTGTGACTGCAGAGATCGACTAGGCATGACCTCCCACTGCCACAATTAGAGGAAGTATAACGGGTGTAGTGACTTTGCACTGAACACGGAAGTCTGCTTTGTGAGGAGCAGCAAATACGGGAGGAAAACGGACTAATATCTGCCTAAATGGGATATATTTGGACTCGACGGACAATCCAAACTGTTTCCTAGTCTGTGGATATTGATATCTGGCCACAAATCAAGTTTTCTGACGTTTATCTGGACCTGATTTTACAAACACAGAGCCTGAAGGCTCACATTAGCCCGGGCTATCTGCAATGGATTTGAAACTAAATTAATGCTGAAGTTTTGTGAATATGAAGCCTTAGAACAGTTCATTATCTGTACTGTAACTAGTTATCAATCCACTTCTCACTTTAGGAAACCTGTGAAAACATCGCTCCGTGGTTGTTGAACGTGCTCAAACTTCAGGCTGCAGACTATCTTAAAACAAGATTAGCGCACCCAGGATTTTTGACTTAATCAAGTTTGATTTTAACACCAGTTGAACTTTTACTTTATTTTTAAGGCGGCGAATTCTCATTCTCACAGCTCAGCTCTAAACTTTATATATTGTCGTATAAACTGTTATAGACTAGATATATTCACACATTAAGAGTTACGACTCAAACCGTCTCTGTATTCCATCAGCTGAGGATCTGTACTGACAGCGGTTAACATCATTAAGATGTAGTTATTTTTTAGAAAAGCACTTTCAGCTTAAACAGAGCTGTTTAATGGTTATTCCTTACTGATTTCTGTCACTCATCCTCTCTGTAACTCTGCGGGTGGACCAGCAGCCTCACGCTGTCGGTGACTTCACATGCATGCCCAACCACCAAGTGAGGGCATGGGTGTCTGTGGAAATGCAAACTATTGTGGGGTTTAGTATACCAAACCATACCAAACTGTACTGAATCAAACTGGACCCCCTGATGAAAACATGGCTTTAGTGACTTTGTGCTGTGGCAGTGGCAGACGTGCCTAGTCGATCCCTGCACTCACATGTCGATTAACCAATTGGCAAACAGTTCATCCCAAGACACACTTAGGACCACCCCCTCATGTGCATTTCATTTCTTGCTGCATTTCATGCTGACAGTGTCTGCAGCATGAAATAGAAAAATAAATGTGAGAGCAGAGCACTTTTATTTATTTATTGATATTTCATTCTATTAATATATTCATTTTTGTACTTATTTCCACCTTTATTTATTTATTTGTATTTAACTTTTGAATCGTATTTTTTATTGTTGTATTTATTTTTACTTTTATTTATGTATTTTTTTTGTATTTATTTCTATTTATTTTTATTTTTTGTATTAAATTTTTTCAATTTTATTTTTTATTTTTTTATATTTATATTTACTCTTACTTATTTCTTTATTTATTTTTAATTTTGGATAGTTTGGCCTTCCATACATTTTGAGCAGCATTACTTTCTCTTTAGAACTCTCAAAGTATTTCTGATATTTGCAGTCCAGAGGGCAGTTACCTTCACGCTTTATTTTCATGTGGAAATCAGTGACATTTGACCCCTTCTCCACTCACTCCTGCTTACCATCTGTGTTTGCACACAGCTCTGCAGTCTCATGGCCTTATATGGGCAAAAAGGGGTGTGTCTCCATGCTCATTAGGAGAAAGATGCAGGTTCTTCTAGTTGATGAGCACCTGGCATTCATCAGTCTATGAACACCTGTGAGAACAATCCATCATCTTAGGAATGTGACATCAATCCCACCAAAGTTTCTCTGAAAAACTCTAAGAACAAAAATCGAACAAAGTGTCAGGTTGATGTGGGTGAATGAGGCCCAGTGTGACTTTGTTTCAGTCAGTTCTGTAGCTCTTGTCTGATTCTATGTGAATCTATGGAGATCTTTGTCACCATTTCAGTCATTCCCTGCATTTTTGCTCATTTGACCTTGTTTTTGGTTTCTTCTACATCAACACAGCAACACAGCGCTCCAATGTCTGTGTCCTTTCTTTCCAACTGTCTACCATGAGACTTTGTAAATGTGCTGCTTTTCTCGTCCTTTTACCATCCTCCTACAGCTGAGCTTGGACAGGAACCAGTGAAGAGAAAGGACTGCTTTTAGATTGTGTTTAAGTTTTCTCTCTCTGTCTCTCTCCATCTCTCTCTCTTGCTCTCTCTCTCTCTCTCTCCTAAATCTCCACAGACTCTGTCAGACTGGTGAACAGGACTGGTCTGTGTTCAGGCAGACTGGAGGTGAAGTTTGACCAGCGCTGGTCCCCAGTGTGTGAGGAGGACTTGGACCTGCAGGGTGCTCAGGTGGTCTGCAGGGAGCTGGACTGTGGGGCTCCTTCAGTCTTCAAGGGGGGAATGTTTGGAGGATCGGAGGCTCCGTTCTGGACTAAGAGGTTCCAGTGTGAAGGCCACGAGTCTGCTCTCCTGGACTGTCCAGACTCAGGGTTGACTGGAAACACCTGTCCAGCTGCTACAGCTGTTGGCCTCACCTGCTCAGGTAGAGCTGGAGCTTTGATTGACTTTCCTTTGTCGTCCCAATGAAAGTATGAATGAGTGAAATGAATGAATGATTGAAAGCACATTTGGAAGTGTAGCAGCTGGCTGAGACACACACAGATGAAAACATGACTGAACAGGAATATGAAAGAAACAGGAAGAGAGAGGAGGAGCACAGGGAGACTCTGATATAGACGGACCATTTATTCTGAGACCAAACCAGGAAGACCAGGAAGACCAGACCAGTTGTTGGGTGAAGTTGAACGAACTTTCCAAATCTGGATCAGTCGTATCCACTTTAGAGCTTCTGAAACCTAGACCAGGGTTTACATCAGGAAGGATGTGTAAAAATATCTTCATCATTGTGAGAACGTGGACTGATGGTTCCATTTATTAGGGCTCTGTTTGGTGTCATCAAGCTACAAACAGCTTCAGTGTTGCTTGGATTGAATTAGAGGAAGTTTAATGGCGTCCTGCTTGAGATTTTTACGAGCAGGGATGGACAACTTTGGTCACCAGGAGGGCCGCATTCATTTTAAAGTCAATGACAAAGAGCCAGATTGTTCCAGACTGTTGGATTTATCATCAATCTAAGCCCTGTGATTCCTAAACATTCAACAAAAGGAAGAAGATGTAGCTTTTCTGATGATTTATTATACCAATGTTCATGTTTTTAAACTCAAGTGCAAAGAGAAATAGTTTTTCTATGAGATATACACAGAACTAAATCAATTTCCAGCTGCTTTTTCAGTGAACATGATCCTTACTTGGGCTGCGTCCCACTTTCACTAATGTAGGGCTTGGGTCTTTGGCGTGAGTCTTTTCCTTGAGTCTTAGTCCCGCCCACCAGAGACTCATAGAGAGACTAAGGAATTGACGGGAGGTCTGAAGCCAGACGACTGATGTTTAACGGTCCATGAGACGTCCTTCCCTCTGCAGCATCACATGAGGCGACGTCAGTTTTTGACGACAGTGCCGGCTGATCATCAATCAGCTGATCATCAACTAGCTGTCAGGAGGCATAAACAGCTGATTATGTCACTATAAATTTGTTCTCATTTATTCTAATAAGATATCCACATTTCCAGTGTTTGGTCTCAGTGTGGGATCAGAAAACAGCTGCATGAAGAGAAACCTGCAGAATATAAAAAAAAACATGCAGACTCTTTTTACCAGCTAATGCTATATTACAAAATTATTTATTATCCTTATTATTCAGTGTGAAGGCTAATGATCAAACCTGACACTCACTAATGATCAGACTGATAGAAACTTTATTGACCATGCTGTGATTTAAAACTGGTTTCTTCTGACAGACAGACAGACAGACTGCTGCTGTCTGACTTTAATTCTCTTCATAATTTAATAAACAGAAATAACTACTAAATAGACCACTATATCACCCAGCAACAAGTATAGTTGAAAAGACGTTAAAAATTATCTCCACTCTGTCTAAACAACGTCTAGATTTAATAGAAGAGTGAAAGATTAAAAGATGTAATTTTAATGTCATTGAAAAGACGTCTCTGTAAAGACTTCACTGTAATATGGTCATATTTTAAACAACTATTATTGGGCTAAATATAGACTAAATCAGACGGTCAAAACATGGCTCAATTTCCTACGACTATCTTCTGTCTAAATTAAGGCTATGATGGACCAAATGTAGAAAAAAACCTCTAAATGATGTCGAGTGTTTGGTGGGAAAGGGAAGATTTATATCTGATTCTTTTGATTTTATGAGATTTTAACATGTTTTTTGTTTGAAGGTGAATCAGAAAACCAATCAAAGATTAAACTCCAAACTGATTCACTCTTTAATATTGATTTCATTAAATTAATTCTCAATATTTCACTGTAAATGCTTATTCAAACACTTCTCTTAAATTCCAGCCCATCAGTTATTGAGCCTTTTAAAACTTCTGGTGTTTATATTCTCTTGAGAGTCTGTTGAGTCCGTTTATCGTCTGTTATAAACTCTGTTTCTCTTCCATTATTTATCTCTGCTGGTGCTGTGAAGTTTCACTGACATCCACCATTTAGCAGCGTCCAATCAGAGTGATATCCAATAAGGGGGGCGTGTCTTTGGGTAAAAAGAGATCCAGGAACCTCATGTGTCTTTGCTCATCTGTCTTGAAATCGCAGTCCTTGGTCTTATGGCTTGGGTCTTAAAACCACGTAAGGGTCTTTGGGACGGTCTTTAAGACGGTGGATCAGAAACTACTTCCAGTTCGAGCGAATCCCTAGGACCGAGGACCAATCATAAGAGACTTGGGATCCAGCTTTAGTATTTAACTCACACAGTTTCTACAAGTGCATTACTGATGCATATAAAAGCTTTTACAGCAACAACGGCAGCCAATGGAATCTACGAAAAAGCAAAAAGAAGAAATATTGACATCAATAAAATAAATGAAAAAATAAGAAGAAAAATAAATAATTAAGATAAAATAAAATTATAAATTAAAAGCAGTATTACAATAACACATATAAAAATGTGAGGAATTTCAAATATTTCAAATATTTAATGAAATAACTAAAAATCAATCAAATAAAAAATTAAATGAATAGAAATTGAATGAATTGTTTTCTAAGGTTAATAATTTATTGGTTATTGATATTGATTTCAGGGCTGCATTGAATGAGGTGGCGGGCCACCCTTGCCCCCCCGGCCGCCAGTTGTCCAACCCTGCTCTCGAGTCAGATTTAGTTTTTGTGTGTAGTTGTAGCTAGAAGTCCTCAGCATTACAGTGGTAAAGATATTGTGTGTGTGGATTATTGAACTTGATGTGAAAATGTAAAGCTGAGAAGAGAACGGGGCTGAGCTTTGACTTCTGAGGGACTCCACAACTTACTGTAGATCTGCTGGAGAAGAGCTGAAGTAGACCCCCTTTGTCTGTTCTCAACTATTTCCTTGTCTTTGGTCAGACCCTGATGAAGTCCGGTTGGTGGGAGGATCCAGCACCTGCTCTGGTAAACTAGAGATCAAACACCATGGAGAGTGGAGACCAGCGGATCCTTCACACTCCTCCTGGACTCTAAAGGATGCAGCTGTGATTTGTAGAAGACTCGACTGTGGCTCTGCTGTTTCATCTAGACTGATAGAGGAATCCTCTGACAGACCTGTGTGGTGGATCAGCCCTGATTGTGTAGAGTCTAAATCTACATTAAAGGAATGTGTGACAACAGTGGATCGGTCCAGCTCTGATAATCTGGAAATCACCTGCTCAGGTATCAGTATTAACACATTAGTGTCCAGATCTTTCTGGATGTTTTTCCTTCACATCACTATGTTAACAGAGTCTCATCTGAACATGTCCTGCTTATTTTCTCTTCTATGTTCTCTTGTCCAGAGATTGACATTTGAATGAGTGCTAACTATTGTTGCCTTCAGACCTTGTTTCTACCTCTGTAATGGTAAACTGTGAGTTAGAGTTCAAACAGAGAAACATTCAAAGAGCTGTGCTCATTCAGAAACACTTGTTCAGAAAAAGACATTTTATTACCAAACAGGTGGTCTGGAGTCCATCATTGTGGAGCTCAAACTGCTTTTTTTAGGTAACGAAACAAATTCAAAGAAAATTATTTTAAATGGATTTTAAATAAAGATATAAATGTAGGCAGTTTTACTCACTAGTACATTAGGATAACTTCCTCCTACCATCTGCTCTGTTGTGAATCTTGTTCAGTGAAGAACAGGATGCTTTTCTCATCCTGTTACCATCCTCCTACAGCTGAGCTTGGACAGGAACCAGTGAAGAGAAAGGACTGCTTTTAGATTGTGATCAAGTTCTCTCTCTCTCTCTCTCTCCTAAATCTCCACAGACTCTGTCAGACTGGTGAACGGGACTGGTCTGTGTTCAGGCAGACTGGAGGTGAAGTCTGACCAGCGCTGGTCCCCAGTGTGTGAGGAGGACTTGGACCTGCAGGGTGCTCAGGTGGTCTGCAGGGAGCTGGGCTGTGGGGCTCCTTCAGTCTTCAAGGGGGGAATGTTTGGAGGAGTGGAGGCGCCGTTCTGGACTAAGAGGTTCCAGTGTAAAGGTAACGAGTCTGCTCTCCTGGATTGTGGAGGATCTGGCTCAGGTAGAAACACCTGCTCACCTGGTAAAGCTATCGGACTCTCCTGTGAAAGTAAGAGAGCAGACGTAGCTTTGATTTGACTCACTAGTTCACTTCCTTTAATGATTCTGTTCTTGTCTGATTAGATCCAGATCACATCAGGTTGGTGGGAGAGCCCAGCCGGTGTGCAGGAACACTGGAGGTGAAATACATGGAGGAGTGGAGACCTTTGGCAGAGTGGGATTCTAACTGGGACCAGAGGTCTGCAGCTGCAGTGTGTACAATTCTGAAATGTGGTTCTGCTGTTTCAACAAGAGCAGTGAGACATGAGGATATAAGACCGGTGTGGGGGATCAGAGGTTCCTGTGTCCAGACAGCATCTTCTCTGTTGGAGTGTTTAGATTATCGATTTTTTTCCAGCCACGAGGTCCTTGAGGTGATCTGCTCAGGTAATACTAAAGATCACATCTGATTTTGGTATCCTGAGTCCTACTATGAATGTATGATTTCAGTTTCTACAACTGCATGTAAGAAATCAACTGGCCCACGGGCGGAAGATATTTTGTGGCCCTACTGGTCATCAAAGTGTAGTGTTATTATTGTAGTGTTAGTTGCTTATTACGCACGCACACTCCAGCCTCAATTACAATAATCCACCAGTTTCTGCTGCCAGTGTAACCCATGCGTGAGTGCCCGTCCTCTGCGTTGTGTTCTGCACTTGTTTAGTAACCACACGGGAACTGAAGCGTGTTTTCTGGATCTTTACTTTTGGAAGCTCTCTGTGTTCATAGGAGAAAAATACAGAAATCCTCAGCGTGATTCTGGCTGATAAAAAAACACACACGTCAAAACGGGGGGGGGGGGATTTCCCCACCTAGCATGAATGCTGCATCCCAACAGCTTCGGCTCCCACCCTCACAACAAAACTCGATTTAATTCAAGTTAGCAACCTCACAAAAACAACAAAGCGGACACAGAACAAACCGGAGTTCATATGAAACTCAACGCAGCAGTTTTAAGGTAAATAAATGATGAAAAACAACTTTTAAAACAGTTTATCGCTGGAGTTTTGCTGAGAATCTACCTACCTCTGATCATGCTGGTAAAAGCTTTGGTCAGAGCGGGTGCTGCGCGCGCATGTACCGACGTCGCTACGCATTCACACGCACACTGAGGTTCCAAAAACACCGGCAGGAGAGGAGAGAAAAAGACTCTGAACATAAAATAGGACCAGAAATGAGTGTTTTGGTGAAATTCACAGGCTGCAACCCTATCATCTGCTACACCAGTCAACAACACTGCAGCTTGAAAGCCAACAAAAGGCTCAATTCATATTATATCCACAAAATGAAAAAGCATTTAAAGATAAGAACAAGAGTTCAAAATAGGCGCCTTAATCCCCAAATGCATTTAATGAACACACTGCAACCAAAAATACACTTTTGATGTCATCATAATCAAACAGTCTTCTGGTTGTTATGGTTGAGGTCCAGGTCCAGGTCTGAGTTTATTGCCAGCAGTACCAGGGTGCTGGTCTGAGAGTCTCCGCTGCTCTTCCTCAACTCATTCTTTAAAGACGCAGACATCACAGCTCACTGATGTGACAGGAAGGGTCAGAGATATGGGTAGGAGTTTAAATAAGTCTATAAAGGCATCCAGAGGGTTTTGCCTTGTAAACAAAACTTCTCCTGAGTGAGATTTAAACAGCTGCGCTCAGGATGACAAATATTTTCTCTGCGTAATCGGCCCGTCAGCCACAAACACAGACATCGTATCTCGCTTTGGTGAGCAACTCAGTTCAATCTCCTGACTGATTTAATCTCCCATTTTTACAATCTGTAACGCCAAACTAATATCAACTCATTTATTTACATACAATTCAATTTTACGTTAACAAGAAGTGAAATCGTGGTCTTGATCACTTACATTTAAACAGGACATCGCTTATAAATCCTGCCATAGTTAACTCCAGGTTTTGTCAAATGGTAAAAATTCCTCTCATAAGGATAAAAACAATACTTTATAACTGAACATTCAATCCTAATCTGGACACAGGCTGTCATATGACATGAGAGGTTGGCATGTTTAGTCTTGATGCAGTGCTAAAATACGCACAGAGATGCCCTAGTTCATGACGCATGCAGGGATGTCGGGGGGATTCAGATAGAGTGGACATGCAGAAGAACGACTGTAGGGCTCATACATGTGCTTAAGTCAAGTTTTCACTGTAAAAATTGTCATATGTTACAAGGTCAGCATATTTTTGCCTCACCTATTTAGATTACTTGCAAATAAATTCTAGTTAATTAACCCTTTAGTGTGCAAACATGCAGCACTCATTAAATGGTACTCGCATTTAATATTGGATCATCTCTCTTTATTTGTTACAGCAGCCTGTATATCAGTTGTTGGTTGTATTGATATTGCAAACAAAATGACCGGCCCGCAGGACATCTCGTTGGAGCAAATCCAGCCCCTACCCTAAATGAGGTTGAGACCCCTGGCATAGATAAATATGATGGGCAGGAAGAGCTTAATAAATAATGTTAAAATATTACTGAACCAACAAAACACAGAAAAACTCTGAACACATAATCATGTAGATGTAATGATAAGGAGCAGACATGCAGTAACAAACACAATCAAAGCAGAATAACAAGGAGAAAAACCCTGAATGCATGAGGATTTTGGGCACCTGTATGAGTGTTGGAGCTGTAATAAAGTAACATGTCCTCCATTATGTCTGTTTGTTTCTCCAGATTTGCTCGAAAAGCCAAACATCACCATTCATCAAACCTCAGTATGAAGGAGGAGATTTCCAGCTCATCTTCTCTGACTCCATCACAACACAGAGCTACACCCTGACAGCTGTCAACCATTCTGCCCATTTCCTGTTTCCTCCTGCAAGGCAGAGCCACAGAGGGCAGTACGGCTGTGTTTATCACCTCCATGTTCTCTCCCAGAACTTCTCCTCAGAGAGTCAGACTCTCTCTCTCACTGTCGGAGGTAACTTCTCTGATTATCTGGCTCAAACAGTGAACATCTGACACTTGACTGTCATTTTCCACCAATATATTCACATTCTCTCCTCTAAGACACACTTATTTTGAGTAAGGTGTTCACTAATTTCTGCTTACACATTACTAAATGTTTAATCATCACCTTGGAAAGGAAAAGTTCATTATTATTTTAGTCACATTAAAACTTCCTCCACACTGCTGACATGTTAGCTATGGGGTTGCTAACGCTGCCATGTTACTGGTGTGTTGACGCTCTGCTCCAGATGTGACAGATGTAAATGATCAGGGTGGAGAAATCAGCTCAGGTTGCTGATCCTGGATCAGTTAAAATGCCAAAATCAGCTCTGATCTGATACTGAGGTCCTGATCAGCACGTCCCATATGAATCACTTAAAAATCTTTGAGTTTTAAATTCCGTTTAGTTCTCTTTTGTCTCTATAGTCTCAGAAGTTTAACATTCATATGACATTACTGCAGCACACATATTCTTAAAGCCCAGGTTGTCCTGAAGAAAGGATGTTCAGAGCTTGACTGTGCACCACAGGGTCGATGAAGCTTTTTATACCAACAAAGGCCAGGAGAGACCAAACACTTCAGGGTTCAGAGGGTTAATTATTACCTGGTGATGTAAACAATGATCATCTGCAGTTGTCTTTTAGATTTGAAGGATCTGTAAGATATGTGCAGCTGCTGTATTTGTTTGGTGTTTTCCTCTGTCTTGTGTAATCTTCTGCCTCTTTGATATGAGATATGTATCATTCATTTAATCATTATTACTACTCATTTACTCATTTACTGTTCTGTTCATTTAAAGAGTAACTAAACCCTCAGACCACTGTAGTCAGATATAAACATGTATATGGGTAGTAGTGCTGTTGATCAGTAAGAGTCCACATGTTGACTTTTTAGCACAAAGTTTAAATTCTACTTTTGTGTTAAAAATGAATAAAGTGACTGCCCTCTACAGGCTGAAACTGTCCACTGTGACTGAATATTTTGACACATTACTACTGGCTGATCTAGTGCTGTCTGTCAACACCACAGAGATCAACAGTAACCGCCCACTTTTCCCCCAACCACCCACTTCACCGGTAGAAGCCAAAGCCAAAATGTGAAGCTGCACCAATCAGAGATGTTACTGTAGCACTGTAGGATTGTGGGTAATTTAGTGCTGTAGCCACAAAACTAGGTGAATAATTTCCCTTCTTTTGTCTTCCAGATAACCTTATATCTTTATTTCCTCATTGAAAGCATCTTTTGTTGAAAAACAACCATTAAATTCATTAGTAGAGGCCGGGGGAAATGTAGTGCTGTTGACTGAAATGATCTAAAAACACGTTTTTCCTAAAACAGGGTGGATAATAGGGGTGTGACGAGACACTTACCTCACGAGACACAAGACAAGATGAGATTTTACACTTTTTTGAATTTGGAAAAAAAAATACAAGGATGGAAAATATGTCCTTTAAACAACTGAAAGCCATAACTGCAACGCATTCAGGTCTATACAAAAAAGTTTGAAGTAAGCACTGAGTAGGCTATCAATGCCTCCAAACAGTATGTCTTGTCTAACTCTGACTCAAACTGTACATTTTCATGCCCTTCAAATCAAACCTTTCATTTTAACAGCCAACAAAATCGTTAATTTACTACACTACGCTCTCGTCACTACAATTACAATAACTTTTTAATATAATATTTAATTATATATAAGAAAAGCTTTTAGATTATTTTTAAAGTATTTTAAGCACTATTTTCAACAGGCCTAAATCTGAAGAGCTGCATCAGTAAAATCAAACTATTTCTCATCCTCTTTAAGGACTTTCATATTTAAAACAATCAAAAGAAATATTTCTGTCAATAACACGTTTGCTGTTATTAAGAGAAATAGATTATTTTATAGTTTTGTGGTCTTTTTTCTCATATGAGCTTTAACAGTGTTGGACACCACGCACAGATGAGCGTGTGTGTTAATGTGTGTGCGTTGGTGAGTAAGTGTGTGTGTGTCTCTGCTCTGTCTGCTATCCGACAGCAAGCATGACGTGTTTAACTGGGGCTAAAACTTCGTTTTTTGGAGCTAACAGTGGACTCTATGGTGCTCAAACAGAGTTTGTTTTGCTCAGTTTACCGCTGCAGACATGCCATAAGCTTCTGATTGATGATATGCACAGCCAACAGGTGATGGATGTGACTGACAGACGACAGAAGGAGACATGAGGAAGCAGCGACTGTTTCAAAGTTACAAAGTCACAGATAGCGGCACTAAAAGTGAGTCTGCGCGCATACACGAGCCAAATAAACGCTGTATTCTCCTCATGGAGACTGCACAGGTTACCAGCAGCAGAATCTCATCAACTCGGACCGTTATGATCATGTGCGGCTCCATGTTGGGCACGCAGAGGGAGTGGGGGTTGGAGCGGTGATCTTAATGGGTCACAGATCAGCTCCGTTCCATTAGCTCACTCATGAACAGTTTTAAAGTCTCCATGGCATCTTTGTGATCTTTTATAATTTCCAGTTTGGTATTTTTTTCTGTAAGGAGAGCTGCTGCTCCTTCTGTCCGCACAATATTGATCTCGCAAGATTGATTTTTCTACGACGAGAAATCTCGTGGCGTTTTGATCTCGCAAGATCTTGTGGCACGAGATCTCGTCACACCCCTAGTGGATAACATACAAAACTGTGTGCTTCTCAACTGGTCAAGCCTCAGGACCCACCATCAACTCCTCTAGAAACTTCTGATATTTTGCAACTAATCAGATTTATCTAACAGGAGCTCTAATAGATTGGACCTCATAGAGTCTAAAACATGACAAATCAAAGAGGGAGGTTAAAAAAGACCCAATGTGACGTCAGCTCATTGTGGATGATCTCATTGTTCTTAAGACATGGAAACATCAACTGCATCATGATTTGTCAAAATCCACATTTAGAGGACAAATCGGTTAAAAAATCTCTCTGGTTTTAGCCTCTTTAGGCACCAGAGAGAAACTGATGGATGGAAATGTTCTTAAAGTTCAGCAGTGAAAAAGGATTGGCCGGGCTTATCTTTCTTATCCCCTCCCTCCAAATGTCCGTGATGTTTGAAAGGCATTTTTGAAAATTCGGGTTTAACGAATTTCAGCTGAAACTCTGGGGTTTAGTTACTCTTAATTTTTTATATCTATATTTTTGTAGATTAAAAGGGAAGTTTCTTCAATGCATCAGTATATTCAGTTAAATTTTGCTTATTGTGAGGCCTCCTCTGCTCTGCTACGTCTTCTGCTGCACCTTCATCTGTGACTTTACACGAGTTTTAAAGTGAATGTGTAAAGTCACACTTGGAAATAGACCTGGGGCTTCAAACTGATAACAGACATGGACACCAACTAGAAAAACTCCACTGACACTTCTTGACGTCTGTTGGTGCATGGTGGGACTGGGGTCATAGTTCATCTTGTTGAAAGGTGACTGAGCCTTAGACACTAAAAATGAGCTGCTGGCTTAAACACCTGTGATGTGTCATTTAGAGAAAACCTGGGTTGCAGCATTTACCAAAGTAAACCAAACCAGCAAAAAGAGGATTTGGCTGAGCAGAGAATGGTCAGGGTTTTATCACGTGTGTCCTGATGTTGATCATTTTTAGTTTGGCTTCAATAAAGAATAAAAATGTAGTGTAACACTTGTGGTTCATTTTCTCATGAGAGTTTTCACCCAGCAGAAGCTGGTCATACCCTGTTATAACCACTTTGGGCTACTGTTCAGTAGAAGGTGAGGAATACACTGTAGAGAGTAAATTTAAGGATTGGACCAGAGTCAGAAGAGCATAGAAATGAGCGGAGCCAAGAGAGGAAGTAGTGAAACAGAGCAGAGGACTCTTACTGGAATGTTGAACACTGTGGTGAACAGGATTATGGGATCCAAGGTAAATTCAAGTTAAAATGCCCACTACTTATCAAAACATACTGGCAATAATAAGCCAAAATAATAAACTGTGAGCATTTTAAAATAAAAGAGCAATCAGGTATTTGTGAGGTTTTTCTAAGCACCACAGTTCTAGCTCCAAGTCTGCAGCAGACCGGTATGAATGGAGTGTTATCCTAGGTCTCTGGAGCTGTACTTGTGTGTACAGTTCAGTTCTACCGTGCGCCATGATGGAGTGGAATATGTGAGTCTTCCTTAGCCAACCGTCTCCTTACAGCAGGTCACTGGATCAATGGCTCACCATCCAGCACTGGAGAGGTCTCTCTCTGGAGTCTCTGAAGTCTTCTCCTGGGGCTGAGATCTCCTCCAAAGACTCTGACTTAAGAAGTCTCAGACTCAACAACAGAGCCTGACCTATAAACAATGTCAGGATAAAATGACTTTCTAAGTTAGGTTAGGGGAAATTCACCAATCCTCTATGAGGAGTGACTAAAACGGCACAGGTCTGTAGTCTAGGGCTGTTTGTTCTCTCTGTTCTGGTTACAGTTCCTAAGATTTACATGTGTAAAGCATCCAATAAAGTGTGTGTTTAATCTGTTAGTATTTAAAAGAGGGACAAAAAGGGTTAAAATTATACATGTATTTAAGAGTGCATCCAATAGAATTAAAATTAGGCAAATATTAATAGAACAAATATTGTTGTGTGTGTGAAACATAAACTATAAAATTAGGGAAAGGGTGCCTGGTAGTCACAGAGACTCTCAGAGATCCTTTTAAAATAATTTTCAACTACATTTATTATTATCCACATAGCACCATGATGAGGGCACACGACATCTGCATTTCCTATGAATCACCACTAGATGGCAGAATGTGCTAATAGGTTGAAATGAGCCAGGCTCTTCAGGAGAGATCAGGAGAATCAGCTCCTGGAGGCTCCCAGCCTCAACCCAGCTCTTAGCAAAAACAAGACAGTTAAACAAAAATCCAGTTTATAATCCATAAGAAACCATAATCCTGCTGGGTAGAATTTGATCCTGCATGTCTTAGGTTTTAAGCTTCTTGTAGCCTATTAGTGATTTAGTTTCTTTTAACCTTAGATAATGTGTTCATTTTCTATTTGAATTACAGTAAATACTGTTTAGGTACTGTTTAAAAATTCATTTTTTTGTTCATTCAGTGTTCTTTTAATGTTTCTGATAAATGTTACCTTATTCTGTTATCTGAAGAAAATACGTATAAACAGATCTGGGATATTTTCTATCCTCATCCATGCAAGGCTCCCTTAATTTATGTGGTAACAGCGCCCTCGTGTGGTGGTGGTGGTAACAGTACAGACTGAGATCCTCAGCTCCCCTTTGCTTGCTAACGATCTCATAAACGATACGAACTGAAAACAGCTCCGTGGTTTGTTTCAAATATTATAGTCCAAAAGGAAATTTACTCAAATTAAAATGCACATTAAGCAACATTAATAGTGACATCGCATTTTGTGATTTTTGCTAGCAGTTATTTGAAGTTTCTATTGTTTTGCTGAGTAAAGTTTGTCTGTTAAGTGTATTAGCTTCGTAGCCGCTAGCTACTCAGCCTCATGCACTCGTGTTTGCAGACTAACTGCATGGTTGATAAAAAAATGGCATCTGTTCAGTGTGTAATTGTATTTTTATTCTGATGTGTAGGGGCTGGAGCTGTACTGTAAGATTCACCACCACCAACACTGAGTTTTGTGTTTTTTCTGACGGGTATGTGTATAACTTTTATACCGAGAATGTTTTTTTTTGTCTTTATAAGCATATTGTAAAGGCTTTGCATAGAATTTTGAGTTATTTGTTCACACAACAAAATGTAAAATACAAGGTTTATGGAAATCTGTGATATCTAATGTGTGACATACACACACAGGATATACATTGTATAACTAAACATTTATTTCTTAACACAATGTGTTTTATTATATTTTTTCAGCAAAACTGTATGATCTGAAATCTTAATCTTTCAGTACAGTTGTGTATCATTTAATGTGAAATGATTTAAACTGTGGGAGACCACAGATTTCAGGAAAAAGATTTTTCATCTTTAATCCTCTGAACCACACACTAGACGACTTAGCCAGACTGTCAGATGACCGGAGACCACACACCTGCCGACCTGCCTACGACCTCAAGTGATCATGTGACTTCAGAAAAAAGACATGGATGTCTGTTGATACCGTCTTGCTTTCTCTCCACAACAGGCTGTCCTGGCGTGTGTTACAGGTGCAGCAACAATCATAAAACAAGGGAAAGACTCAGGATGAAATCCTGGCTGGAATTAAGGTACTGTTGTGTTTATGGTTGTGAGTGGTGAAAGTACGTATGATTCGTCTGGTGACTCTACCTGGTGTGCTCGCTCTCATTGGTTGTTGTGGGTACTCCGTCAGCGGCACTATGACCTAGAATCATAAATATCAAACATGTGTGATATCTATGTTTCAGGATTTTGGAGGCTACGACGCGATATGGAGCAGTAAAACAATCGTGTTGACACCACACACATGCAGACTACTCAGACAAACAGTCTTTTGCAACGAGGCTCCTCTCAGCATACGCTCCCACAATCGTCGGGGAGGCAAATCTTGACCCAAGTCGGGTTTAAAATCCTGTGGTATGTGCCCAGCCTTCCTGTCAGACCAAATACGTGCCCATCCTCTCACTCCTCCTCATCACCACCCTTTTCCTCCTCATTACCATTCTCCTCCTCCTCCTCCTCATCATCATCACCATCCTCCTCATCATCACCATCATCCTCCTCCTCATCATCATCATCATCACCATCCTCCTCCTCATCACCATCACCACCCTCCTCCTGCTCCTCCTCAACACCATCCTCCTCCTCCTCCTCCTCATCACCATCATCCTCCTCATCATCATCATCCTCATCACCTTCATCCTCCTCCTCCTCCTCCTCCTCATCACCATCATCCTTCTCCTCCTTCTCCTCAGGCCCAGAGAAAGGGTGCCGCCTAGCTTGACCTTGGCCACAGATTTGTTTTAGGGGTAGAAGGAGGGTTTCCCAGCTCTACACATGAGAGATACTATGAAGATTAATACATCAGCTGCTGCTGCTGCATATGCCAACATTTCATTACAGACATTATAACAGATAACAGAATAAATAGTGGTATTCAAAATTATTTCAATTATTTTCAAAAGTTAAACAACCTTTGGTTTTTAGCTCTTAGCCATATCTATGTGCTTCTTTTCTCTCTTTAAATCATTGTGAAGTGAACATTTATGTGATTTGTCTGTTGAAATCAACATTTTCAGACCTAATTACTGGAACAACAATGAAGACGATACAACAGGAGAGGGAAGGTGTGTTGCTGCTGCAGCCTTTCTTCCAGCTTTATCTTAATCCGTCATTTGGATGTTTGTCACTGGACCAACCAAGGATATGAGTATATCCTTTACCATTGCTTTGACCTTACTTTGTTAATGCAAACACAAACATTCAAATGAGTGAGACACTGTGGAGATGACTCACAGCTGTAAATGTCTTTGTACAGAGCTGTGATGATTCATTCAGATCAGTGGAAAACACGTTTGGCTCCCCAATCAGAAGGTTAAGAGGAACCATCACCACTGCTGACTGGAAGTGATCTGATTGGATAAACAGGTTAGATTTGTGTGCTGCTGTTGTTTTTATTTTTCTCCAAGGCAACATTTCAACTTGAGGGTAAGAGTTGATGGATGAAGGGATGATGATAAAAGTTGATGGATAAAGGGTTAATGGTAAGGTTTATTGTTGGAGCCGCTTTGGAATTAAAGCGTGGAACGGTCAGACGACCGCTGCCTGTAGACCTGAGAGTTCTAACTGGAGCATAGCTTATTAGCTTATCTTTAATGTACTGAGGCACCAGGACATTCAGTGCTTTGTGAACCAGCAACAAAATCTTAAAATTGATCCTAGTTTGGGAACAAGCTCCAGGGTGGAAGTCTCCATGTAGAGAGGGAAAACAACACTTTCTGAAAACGCACATGTGCACTATGGCTGCAATCAGCTGTCAAGCATGAGTGTCGCAGCGCTCTGAACCCAGCCGTGGCAGCTCGAGCCGAGCCGTCTGATGTAGTTTACTGCTTGTTTACTACTTTTATACCGAGAATGTTTTTTGTCTTTATAAGCATATTGTAAAGGCTTTGCATAGAATTTTGAATTATTTGTTCATACAACAAAATGTAAAATATAAGGTTTATGGAAATCTGTGATATCTAATATGTGACATGCACACGCAGGGTATACATTGTATAACTAAACATTTATTTCTTAATACAATGTGTTTTATTATATTTTTTCAACAAAATTCCTCTCAGGCTACGCCCCCCGATCATTCGAGGGAGGCAAAGGAAGGAAGGAAACAGTTGAGCCAGCCAGCACTAGCAGCAAACGTCTCTTCTCTGCTGTCGCTCACAGTGGCATAGATTTCTTTAGCCTTCGCCCCAATCATTTTTCAGGATACTCTCATGGCGCGCCCGCTTGCTGATGACCCATTCCCGCATGCTTAGCTCCAGCTCCTCACTAGTTTTCTTCCTACCTCCACCACGCAGCCTGGCCCTTTTGCTGTCCTCCTCAGAGAGACGTTGAAGTTCGGTTTTATCTTTTCGCCAATCTCTCACTCTCTTGGGGTCAACAGAGAAGTGTGGAGCTGCCGCTTCTCCAGAGTGTTCTTCAGCATATTTGATGACAGTTTAAAGTTCATGTCATACCAGTACTTTTTATTTTTTCGCTGCAATGGGCCATGGTGCTTCTATCTCACTTGAGAAAACCAGCAAGGGACAGGGATGCCCAAGCCAACGAGGAGGCTAGTACTCGCAGCCAGTCAGGCAGACTCAGGTAAGAGGGAGCGTTCCTATTGGCCACTGTAGCTTCCGTATCTCAGCTCAGTGAGAGGGTGATTCAATGGTGGAATTACAGCGGTGTTCGGTCCTGTGTAGGACATGTTCACGATGAGATGAAGTGTTTTCTTGCCTGTGATTCGGCCGTTGATTTCAGTGGAAAAGCAGAGCAGAATCACTCCAGGAGCGCTTTACCACCGTCAGTGTTCAATTCAGCGGACATTCTTGTCTGTGAGGAGGTATGTAAAGAGAGGGGCGGAGCTACGGAGCTCAAACAGTCAAACCATGAGTCAAACACAGAGACGAACAGGAATGGAGGGGAGTTGAGAGTTGATTCTATACGGTTCTCATTGAACGTCACATACCTGAGCTTTAAATAAATTACACTCAGCGTTTATTTGGAACAGGCGGGTATTTATCAAAATGTTCTGCTACACCTGGCGGTTAATTGGGACCTGGCGATTAAAGGGAACCCACTTATTATTTGGTATTTTACAGTATACGGATATAAATGTTTTCTTATCACAGTAAGTTTAAATGTCAATCTATCCCACTTATATTTTTGTTAAGCCTTCAATTATAATGATTTTTGTCAGGTACTCATTGTTCCATTTAGCACTTCTAAGTATTGTTTTATTGGTTTTTTTATCGCAAACTATCTTTTGTCCTCTTACCCCACAGATTTCATAGAAAGGGTAAGGCAGCTAAAGTGGGCGATGCCCAACTTTCAGCATCACCCACATTGGGCTCCGCCCTCTATTGCACGCTGCACTGAGGGGCTTCTCTAGGAAAACTCATGAAATTTGAAGCCAAAACCAAAAAGTCAACTATTATTTTTTGAATGATAAACATTGAATGAGGTCAAAAGGACCCCAAGGATAATAGGAAGGTTAAAGAAGGTAACTTTACAGTTAAAAAAAAAGTTGATGTAAAGGCACTCAAAATGATTGACAGTCATTGTGCTGTGCACAACGTTTAAGTTTTTTTAGGGCCAAAAATTAAGGCTGCAGGAAGGCGTAAATGTGACAAGTAAGCAGCGTGAGAGCACCATCAGGCGGGAAGGAGAATTGACCAATTGTCCATTTTCTGGATGTCCTTGCATATTACCAGGGGTATGGGGGATAAAGGTCAAAACAATAACAGAAGTCCACATCTTTAGGGCAGAGTAAGCCCAGCTAGGGTACCATTCGGGCGTGTAATAGGGTTGCCACAAGTCCCTAGATGTCCTAAGGGCTGAAAACCCCTGGCGGTCTCTGGGTGTATTACTAGGGGTGAAAAGGCCCAGAGGAAGGGTGCTGCCTAGCTTGACCTTGGCCACAGATTTGTTTTAGGGGTAGAAGGAGGGTTTCCCAGCTCTACACATGAGAGATACTATGAAGATTAATACATCAGCTGCTGCTGCTGCATATGCCAACATTTCATTACAGACGTTATAACAGATAACAGAATAAACAGTGGAATTAGAAATGATTTTAGTTATTTTCAAAAGATAATCTTTGGTTTTTAGCTCTTAGCCATATCTATGTGTTTCTTCTCTCTCTTTAAATCATTGTGAAGTGAACATTTATGTGATTTGTCTGTTCAAATAAACATTTTCAGACCTAATTACTGGAACAAAAATGAAGACAGATACAACAGGAGAGGGAAGGTGTGTTGCTGCTGCAGCCTTTCTTCCAGCCTTGTCTTAATCCATCATTTGGATGTTTGTCACTGGACCAGCTGAGGATGTATCTCCTTTACCATTGTTTTGACTTTATTTTGTAAGTGCAAACGCAAACATTCAAATGAGTGAGACACTGTGGAGACGACCCACATCAGTAAATGTCTCTGTACAGAGCTGTGATGATTCATTCAGATCAGTGGAAAACACGTTTGGCTCCCCAGTCAGAAGGTTAAGAGGAACTATCACCACTGTTGACTGGAAGTGATCTGATTGGATAAACAGGTTAGATTTGTGTGCTGCTGTTGTTCTGACTTTTCTCCAAGGCCTGCAGATGGACAAACATTTCAACTTGAGCGTAAGAGTTGATAGATGAAGGGATGATGCCAAGGTTTACTGTTGGAGCCGCTCTTAGGTCTGCAGGCAGGGCCTTCCATTTACTCGGTGCATAGAAGCCAAAAGCAGCGTCCCCTGCTTTGGAATTAAATCGTGGAACGGTCAGAAGACCGCTGCCTGTAGACCTGAGAGTTCTGGCTGGAGCATAGCTTATTAGCTTATCTTTACTGTACTGAGGCACCAGGACATTCAGTGCTTTGTGAAACAGCGACTAAATCTTAAAATCCATCCTAGGTTGAACCGGGAGCCGAGAGATTTGAGGACTGGCGTGATATGTTCAGATGTTTTGGTTCTGTTAAGAAGTCTTGCAGCAGCATTTTGAATGAGTTGTAATCTCTGAACAGATGATTTAGGAAGGCCGGTGAATAAACCATTGCAGTAGTCTAACCTGCTTGTAATAAATGCATGTACTCATTTTTCTGCGTTGGGTGTTGGCAGAAGGTTCCTTATTTTTCAGATGTTTTTAGATGATAAAACGCTGATTTTGTGATCTGATTTATGTGACCTTTGAAGTTTAGATCACTGTCCATGATAACACCAAGAGTCTTTGCTTCTGTATTGCATTTTAAGGTTACTGAACTGAGATGAGCTGTGATTTTATGTCTCTGAGTTTTGGAAACAAATATGAGAATTTCTGTTTTGTCTTTGTTGAATTGTAAAAGTTTTCAGACATCCACAGGTGTATTTCATTTAAACATTGGTGGATGAGTTTATGGGATCAGGATGGTCTGAGGATAGTGAAATGTACAGTTGTGTATCGTCTGCATAATTGTGGTCGTTTATTCTGTATTGCTGAATGATATGTAGTAGTAGCATGTAAATGTGAAATTATAATGGTGCGAGAATTGATCCTTGAGGTAGTCAGCACTTAAAACCTACTGTATTTGATTTAAAATCATCTATATACACAAAGAAATCTCTGTCTTGCAGATAGGTTTTGACCCAAAGTAGGGCTGTACCAAACAGCCCCACCCACTCCTCTAATCTGTTGATTTAAATATTGCGGTCCACTGTATTGAAGGCTGCAGAGAGGTCACGAAGAATTAGATCAGATAGTTTGTTGGAGTCTGTGTTAAAGTGCAGGTCATTTATTACTTTGATTAAGGCTGTTTCAGTGCTATAGTAGAGAAGAAAGCCAGATTGACAAGTGTCAAAGAGGTTATTTGATGTTAAGTAGTTGATGAGCTGTAAGTAGACTGATTTTCAAGTGTTTTTCTGACAGGAAGGGGGGAGGTGTTAAGGGACGAAGGACTAATTGTAAGGGTTGAGGGATGATGGTAGGGTTGAGTGATCATGCCCACAACTCTGACGGGCTGGCTCCATTTAACACAACTACCAGCCAATCAACTCTGAGGCCTGGGCAGCACATGTTTAACCTGCAGTTTTATGTTTGCCATATTCCGTACATTTTGTTTGTCATAAAAAATCCATCATGATTCTGTAACCCAAAGGCTCTGCGTGTATGGAGGGCGCCGCTCCACAAACCCTGCGTAGCTCTGTGTTGTGTTTCTTGGTGTATTGGGTGCAGGGTGTCATTCAGAGAGAAGAGGGTCAGACAGCAGGGGTCGTAGTTGTGATGGAGATTCTGGTTTTAATTGTTGCCAACTGTTCATGCTCGTACAACCTTCAACAAGAGTGAAAAAAGAGAATACTGTTGTTTGTCTATGATGACATACACTGTAAATCGTTTCTCTTCACTGTAAATAAACTGGCTTATACTTTAAAACAGCAAATAATAGCATTACCCTTTCATTCACTGTGTCTTACCTTCAACAACGGTAAAAAAGAAAAAAAAAAAAAAAAAAAAAGAGAGAATACTTAGCCAAACATGGCACCCCCTGCAGAACAATTGCTACTACGGTGTCCAGGATAAGACAAACACCTAAAATTGCTTACCTTAGCAGAACACCATACAATGCCACAGCACCACCTAGTGGTGTGTTTCAATTACTGCCTAACAATTCCAAATATTGGTTTTAGGTCACACACACCTGTTGGGACTCAATGTTTTGGACCTAATGAACAAAGACTCTGCCTACATGGCTGCTCTGAAGCCTAAAGTTGACCTTACACCTTATGACTTTTCCTTTGATTGCAAAGTCACAGACAACTCCAAAGTTGGAGTAAAATCATGGGACTCTTGCTAAAGTTGCAGCTCGCTCCCGTTGTCTCAGTTGTTAGGTGTAAGGTGGTCTTAAGACTCAATCTGAGCCGTTTTAAGGTGGTCTTTCTTTAGTCTTGGCGTTAGGATAAGATCAAATGTGTTTGATATCGTCGTAGGTCTGGTCGTATGCAAATTGTATTTCTCAGGGACGTGACTATCGTCCACGACCAATGGGAGCCGGTGTTGTGCTTAAGCACATTCATTCACTTCATTCTTCAAAATGTGAATGTGAGGGTGGATCAGTCTGGAGCTGCTGAATGTCCGCTCAGAACTCAAGAGATTGAAAAACTTTTCTGCTCAGAGCTGCAGTCAGAGCTCTGCACCTGTGTGTTTGTCTGCCTTGTCTGCCAATTCATTTGCTTTCACACACTCATCTGGAAAACCTCCCATAGACAGTATTTAGGAAAAGGCAGAGTCTTTGAAAAAAACTCCAAGGATGATTGGATGAACGTTCTGTCTGTCACATCTTTACAGGCCTTCTTTTTTTCTTTTTTGAAAAGAAAACAACTCACTGCTGTTCTTTGTTCTTCTTTTAATGAAGAAATGTCATCAAGTTCTGATAAAATTGGCACTTTAGCAGCATCCACGCTAATCTCTTCCGCTATACTTGCACTGGCCTCTTCTCGCTGCTTGCTTATGTCACGACTCCGCCGCGCCTGAAAGTACCACCCCTCGTCACTGATTGGTCTTGTCACTTTCTAACCGGGCCCAAACGGTTCAGACGGGAGCTTTGCAAGATGGATTCACCAGTGAGAAACAGGAAACAGGTGAATCCATCTTTAAAGGTTAAATGCCGGTGGCATCCAATGATAAAGGTGTCTTACCACTATGTTACACTATACTGGAGTGTGGCCAAAGTTCCCAGTTCACTTTAGGAAAGTAAATGAATGATTACATGAAATTAAATTCTGTTCCTTAAAACAGATTCTTTTAGGAATCCAAACACTGCTTTATATTCTCCTTTTCCCAGACTAAATAAATTCTTAAAGGTCACATATTTTATCCTTTAAAAACAAGTTTATATTGGTCTCAGAGGTCCCCAAAACACGGCTGTCAAGTTTGTTGCAGAAAACACTCCAGTATTGATTTCTGCATGTCCAAAAACTCCTCTGTTTCAGCCCTGCTCAGAACGAGCTGTTTCTGTGTCTGTGGCTTTAAATGTTAATGAGCTGTCTGACTCCGCCCCCCTCAGGAAATGGATTTGGCTTATGGATGAGAGGAGGGCAGAATGTTCTTACAAGCGGGGAGGGCCATCTGAACCTGGGGGCGGTGCTAACTCCCCACATGACATCATGAGGGGAAAATCTGAGAACGGCCTGATTCAGCACACATTTTCTGAAAGTTGGAGAAAGAGAGGTGGGGGAGGGGATGGATTTTCCTGGTACTTGAGGGAATTGTGGACAGACCAGGGACACGTTTCTGTTAGACAAGCCTAAAAAAGTGATTTTTGCAAAATATGTCGCCTTTAATAACGTACCGTTACGTCTCCAAACATTTCTATGAATATATTCCATCAGCTGAGGATCTGTACCTGACAGGGGGAACATCATCAAGGTGGAATTATTAAAAAGACGGCACTTTTCAGCTGGAATAACAACGCTTTCACTTCTGTAGAGATATGAAGTTTAAATTGCACTTGTTAAAAAGGGGAATTAAACATGGAATAACCACATTTAACCTTTAAATGTTTATCAGTCTCATAACTTCAGATGTGAATTCTTGATTTGGGGACAATATTCCCAAAATGATGCTTTCTGGACAAATGACTTAAGTTCTAAAGATTTATCATGAATAACAGGATTAAAATTTATAAATCACATAACTAATATTGACTATAATGTATGAATTAAAATGGACATGACTAAATGTAACAAAAAGATATGATAACGATCTGATTTGATGAAGGGTGAGTGTGATATGAAATCCAGGAAAATACTAAACTGTGGAATTTGGAAATAGATTTTGGAAAAATTTGATTTGTGGCTTTTAATGGAACCTGAGTGAACCACATCAGCCCGTTCAGGAGGACTTAGACCAGAATCACCTACTTTACCGTAGAGGGATGGAGTCTGGAGGTGAGCCATCTAGATGAAAGAAGGGAGTCCGTAGCTACCGCTTAGATCGGCTGACTTGAACCTTTGATCGGGTCGATGAAGGGTTGACAGATTCTGTAAAGTGGAGCGGAGCCTGCTGGATCTCTCCAGCTGTGTCACATCCCCTGGTTGATTTAGTGAAGTCTTTTTTATTTTTCCTCAGGTTTCCCAGTCTTGTCATTTCCTGTTTTATTTTGTAAACTTACCTTGTGTCTCTCTTTCAGATCACTTCTTCCTGCCCATCCCAAATTATATTTACCATGATTGATTTATAAAATCTTTTTATCTGTGTTTAATAGTCCTTAAAAGATTGTTCATGCATCAGGTTGATCCTATGGAGTCTTTATATAAAATAAGTGTGGTTAAAGTGAGCTGGATGACCTGATCCTTGGAAAAAGGGAGTGGTCTACCATCTGAGTCATTTTCTATCAGGATTAAACCTTCTGAATAACCCGGCCCTGTGACACTGAAGAGTCTGATAGGCAGTTTTCACCTGAATAAATTTGCATGTTACAAGGTTCCTATTTAACCCCAGCGTTATTCCAGCAGCTGCAGATCTTCATTCTGAGCTGAGGGAGGAGGAGAGAAGCGGCGAGGATGGAGAAGATTCTCCTGAGCATCATCTCTGCAGCAGGCAAGTCATCCTAACTCAGGGTGTTTAAAAGTGAGGCTCCTGGCCCCTGGGGGGGGGGGGGTCGCCAGGGCGCCACTAGGGCGGTTGTTTAAAGTTGGAGGGAAGAGGGGGAAAATCAAACAGAAATAAAAGTTTACAATGTTATTTGTGACAACAATAGTTCAATATATACGTCAGTTATAGATGTTAAATGTTATTTTTCCATGACAGGCTTCAGTTTAAAAGAAAATATTGAATGTAATAATGCAGCGGTGTCAGTCACAGCAGGGACCGGATTCTGAACTTAGGTCTGACCTGAGAGCCTAGCAGGGTCAACATTAAACCATGAACTATCAACTTCATTTTCACTGGCAATGAATTATGGGTATAAAAAACAAACTCAGCATTGATGATAAGTCAGTTTGAACATTAATAATCTTGTCTTTGAGTTGTATTGAGTTGTAAGATTTAATACTTGTGTATTCTGTTCACATTTCACACAAAGGAGTTTTTCTCCCAGAGACGATGGCAGCCATACTTGAATTTCTCAGTAATGTCTGTGTCTGAATCTGATGATGGTGCTTCTCTCCTCTGCAGGACTGTGTGCCATTCTCTGTCATGCTGAGCGTCGGTTTCATTTTGTTTATGAGGAGAAGAACATGGCCGAGGCTCGGAGCTACTGCAGAGAGAAATACACAGACCTGGCCACCATAGACCACATGAACAACATGAAGATCCTGAATGACATGGCAGATTTGAACAGAATGGTCGACAAAGTGAGTCGTCTGTTCTCTGGTTTATAATTTCAACACCTTTTTTATCAGAGTTTTTGAGCTTTCATCCACTAAAACTAGTCTAAAACTATCAAGATTAAAAATGACTAAAATGTGACTAAAGCCTAAGAATATTTTCATCTAAAAGCAATCACTAAATTTAAAATAGTTTCTAAAGTCAACACTGAGGAGTATGGCAGTTTGAAAAGTGTAGCCTAGCATCAGATCGCTGCTTTAGCTTTATTTAAGATCAGATAAACTTTTATTGATCCTTTATTGGGGGAAATTAGGTTAAAACAGCTCAGCAGGAGAGGGAACATTAAGACACGCCCCATTCTAATGAAGGATTTCTCTGGTTTGAAAACTGTTGGGAATATTAGAGGTTAGTTAGAATTTAACTAGAGTGATGTACAACTACTCAGAACATTTTCTTTTTTTTAATTTACTGTTAATTGACATTCAGCAGTAAATGTAACATGTGCATACACTTCAATTTAAGTCACACCATATTGTTTGAATGTCCATTTTTTTAGAATGAAAGATAGACAAAACAATATAAACAAGATAAAAAAAATTCACCATAATAAGAACCTTTGTACACAGGGAGTGAGATATGATTAGTGCTACATTCACAGTATATCATCTAGAATCGACAGAGACAAAGTCTGGTCTGCGTAGTGTTACATAGTTTATCCATTTCTTCCAGCTTGATTCAAACAGGTCCTTCTTATAATTCACATCTGCTGCTATTCTCTCCATCCTGTAAATGTCCATTGTAATATCCATCCACATTTTCAGTGTTGGGCACTCCTGTGAGAGCCATTTTTTTATGATGGCCTTTTTGCCTGCCACTAACATAACACTGAACAAATATTTGTCTCTCTTAGACCATCCTTCAGGTATGAGTCCAAAGAATAAGGCTTTACTTTCCAGAGGCAGTTGGTTTTCTATGAATTCCCTTCCAGTAAGCTTTAATAACCTGACAGTCCCAAAAAACATGATAATGATTTGCATTTGTATTTCAACAGTTTCTCCAAAGAGTTGGGGCGTTATCTTTATAGTGAGATTTTTGATAAGGTGTAATAAAATATCTTATGAGGCTTTTCCAACTGAATTCTCTCCAACTCTGTGAACTTCTACATTTCCATTGATGTTCCCATATTGTTATCCATTCATCTTCCGTTATATCTATTCCTCCTTCCTTTTCCCATTTTGTTTTAATGTACAGGGTTGAGTGTGTTTTCATATTTATAAGCCCTTTATACAGACCTGAGATAATACCTTTATCTTTATTTGAACCGTATGCCCTTTTAAACAGGTCTAACAACTGTTTGCTTGATTTTGATACACCTTTTAATTTGTCCCCAGAAAAATGTCTCACCTGTAAGTAACGATAAAAATCTCTTGCTTCTAGTGAGTATTTCTCTTTAATCATTTCAAAACTAAATAATGTATTTTCCTTTATTATCTTACATAATGCTGTTATTCTTTTTTTGTCCATTCCTTGAATCTGGTATCCAATTTATTTGGAGAAAAATGTGTATAATTTGCACACCATTTAAGGATTACTATATCTTCTTCTAAATTATATTCTGTTATGACTGTTTTCCAGATTTTAAAAGTCAACTTAATCCATTGGTTTTCTATATTTTTTATAAGGTCCTGTAGGTTACTGTCAGCTATAAGCGCCTGTATTGGAGTTGAAGTCAAACCTTCAATGCTTTTCCACTGGGCATCATATGAGGGATTACACCAGCATATAATAGTCCTTAATTGTGCTGCCCAGTAGTAATCTCTGAGTGGTGGAAGACCCCATCCCCCTTTTTCTTTCGCCAATTGTAAAGTTTTGAATCAGATTCAAGGCCTTTTACCTTGCCATATGTATCTGGATAACATTTTGTCCCATTCATTGAATTGTTTTTGGCTTATTTCTACTGGCAGGGTTTGAAATAGATGTAACAATTTAGGTAGGATGTTCATTTTAATTGAGTCTATTCTTGAGCTGAAACTTAAGTAAGGGATTAGAGTCCATCTCGCTATATCCTCTTAAATTTTCTTTTGTACCGGTGAATAGTTGCGTTCTAATAATTCTATGAGGTCCTCTGGCATTATGGTTCCCAAATATTTCAAATGTTCTGTTTCCCATGTTAGATGGTATATATTCTTAATTTCTTCTGGTGGGCTGTAATTGTATTTAATCAGTTGTGTTTTACTTATATTAATTTTGTATCCTGATAATTGACTGAAATATTCAAACGATTGCATTCGTTTAGGCAGAGAGTTTGTTGGTTGCCCTAGAAAGACCAATATATCATCTGCGTAGCAGGCTAGTTTATGCTCTTTCCCCTGAATGTTAATGCCTTTTATTTCTTTGTTTTGTCTTATGTACTGAGTCAATCATTAACTTTAATTCTGGCCGTAGGTTTGTCATATAATGCCTGTATTGTTTTAATTGTTTCGTTCAAGCCAAATTTATGGAGAACTCGGTAGAGAAAGCTCCAATCTGCTGAGTTGAAAGCTTTTTCCACATCAATACTAATTACCATTGCTGCAATTCTATTCTTTTAAATGTGATTAATAATTTGTAATGTCCGTGGTATATTATCTTGCATCTGACGCTCTTGAATAAACCCTGTCTGGTCATTATTTATCAGATTGGGCAAGAACTTCTCCAATCGTCTAGCCATGATAGAAGTAAAGAGCCTAAAATTGGCCTGTATGATCCACATTCTAATTTATCTTTATTTTCTTTTGGAATAGCAGAAATGATTGCTTCTTTTCAACTTGGTGGTGTTTGTGCCTTCTTTAAAACCCAGTTTAATGTAGGAAGCATCACTGGTATCAACTCATCTTTTAACTCCTTATATCATTCTGCTGAATAGCCATCTGATCCTGCTGATTTATTTAATTTAAGTTTACTTATAGCTATTTTTAATTCCTTTTCTGTTGTGTCCTCGATCATTATTTTGTTCTGTTCTTCATTTAACCCTTGTGTGGTGTTCATATTTTTGTTACTCAGCCACTGTTCGTGGGTCTGATGGACCCGCTGCATTTGTGGGTTTTTAATTCAACATAATCAAACAATTTTATGTTAAAATACTCAACAGATGTTTACTTCATCCCAATTACAAGCAATATAAAAGCATTTATGTTTAATTTTTTCTTTTGCCTTTGTTAGATCACATTCATGAATTAAAGTGCTGCTCGATTTTAGTTTGTTTTGTAATAAAATGTAATATAATCAAGATATGGGAGGAAAAAATTCTAATTTACAAATTAAGACAAATTTTTTATATCTATTGATTTTTATTTATTTGAACTTGAACAGAAATTTTACCCATTCAGGTCAGTTTACACAACAGAAACTGAACGCATACAGTGACCATGTCAGTCTAGACAACACAGCCTCACTGAAGAGACTGCCTTATCATACCAGCCTATACAACACATGAGGGGCAGAGTTTTTTTTAAAGGGCAGAGCCTTTGAAAAACAAGCAACAAAACATGTGACGTAGCTGTAACCGATTTGTGCGTGTACAGCTACCGAGGAATAACATGAACCATGGCGTCTGTAGACATGTCAGTACACGACTTTCGTCATTTTTGAAAACAACTCACTGCTGTTCTTTGATCTTCTTTTAACAAAGAAATGTCATCCAGTTCTGATAAAACTGGCCCTTTAGCAGCATCTATGCTAATCTCATCCGCCTCTTGCTGCTGCTCGCTTACGTCAGGACTCTGCCGCGCCCGAAAGTACTGCCCCTTGTCACTGGTTGGTCCTGTCACTTTCTAACTGGGCCCAAACGGTTCAGACGGGAGCTTTGCAAGATGGATTCACCAGTGAGAAACAGAAACGGGCGAATCTATCTGCTTTGCAAGTTTAGCAACTTGGTGCAGGAACAGCAGGGGCAGAAACACAAAATTCACACTTACACTCACACACATTCTCTCTCTCTCTCGCTCTCTCTCTCTTTCTCACACATGCACACACACCCCCACACCTTCACACAGACACACACACGCCTTCATATAGACACACACACCTTCATATAGACACACACACCTTCACACAGACACACCCACCTTCGTATAGACACACACACATTCATACAGACACACACACCCACACACACCCCACACACAGTGGGCCTAGAAAGGAAGTAGACAGAGTGAGGGTACACAGGACCTACAATTTCCCCCCTTTTTTAAGCCCTGGGTCCACTGGACCCGAACATCCTGTATGTAATACTAATGTGTAGGGGGGGTATAAAGTGTGTGGTCATTGAAAATGTGTTCTGATATATGTTCTTCACAGAAAATGAGCCAAGGCCAATGAGTCTGAGTTTGAAAAAATAATTACTCATATCAATTTTCTTTTAATAAAAAATGAAAACGGGTCCCACAGACCACCATACAAGGGTTAACACTGGTAAACTACTCATAACATTTTCATGGTTTGGTAGATGACTCCAGTAAAGATTCTGAGGACTTTTTCCACCACTGAAGCTGAAGAAACCATCAAATTTTGCATTCAGAATGCCTGGATCGGTCTGTACGACGACGTGAACAGTTGGAGGTGGTCACTGACAAACACAAGTTGCTACAAACCTGGAGAAAGCGAATTCAGAAACTGGAAACCTGGACAACCTAGTAACTATGTCAGCAGACAGCACTGTGTGGTCATGGAACAAACTGGACTGTGGATTGATAAATGGTGCAAGACCCTCTATCAGCCAGTCTGCAGTGACGTTACAGGTAAAAACAGGAAACATTTGAGCTTTAACCAGTGAAGTTTCTTTACCTCTCAGCTTCTCGTTGGTTCAGGGATCATCATTTGAAGTCGTTTATTCCAGACTGTGTTGTTTCTGCTGTGTGCTAAGCTGTAACTTTTTATGGAAATGTCTTTAATTATTTGATGTAAAACACCAAATTGAAGATTTAGGGGTGTGGTCACCATTACTTACCAGGGGATCCACTGGGGCACTGAAGGAGAGTCCACCACTGAGGACAGATGTCCTTGTTATGTTGATCTCTCTCTCTTTGGTCTATCTCCAGGGTCCAATGTGACATTTGTCCTCGCCCCCACCGCCATGTCATGGTCTGATGCTGTGATCTACTGCAGAGAACACCACACTGACCTGGCCAGTGTGAGGAACATGGAGGAGAACCAGAAGATAAAAGAGCAGGCATCAGGACTAAATGTCTGGATTGGCCTCTCCAGGGAGTCCTGGAAGTGGGTGGATGGAAGTAGATCCACATTTAGGTACTGGGGAAGTACTGAACCCAACAACTACTATGGGAATGAGATGTGTGTGGCAGCTAACTTTGGAAACTCTGGCAAATGGGGGGACTGGCCATGCCACAACAAGAGAGCATTCATCTGCTACAGCGGTAAGATCAAATTCAGTTCAGGTAGATGTAGCTAGCTGTTAGCTAGCTGCTACATCCATTGTTGTCTGTTGGACTGTAGTTTGTTTTACAGGACATGTTGTATAAACACTCCTGTTGTCACCACAAATCAAGAAGTTGCTCCTCTATTTCTGACGTCCATCTAACTTCCTGCTGCATGTTTACTATCGTTGCCATGGCTGGGTTTGTTCTGCTTCCTCCTTCAGTCAGCTTGCTTCCTGATTGGCTGTCATTCCATTTCTTGCAACAATCCACAGAGAGCATTCCCGACTGTCCTCAGTGTTCCCGCCACACAGCAGGATTTCTGATCATTAATACTGAACATGTAAAATGTCTTAGATCAGAGCGACTCTGATCATCTTCAGAGCAGATCAGGGAGGGTAAAACCACTCCACACACACCTCCCATCACAGGAAAATCTACAACCTTCAGATGAGCGGTCCTTTGCTGACTTTGGTCAGAAAGAGGGAATCGGAACCAAAACTGGCACGATTATCTTGTTTCACTAGGACGTTTGTAGGAATCCAGATGAATATCCATCACCAATGTTGATTTGTTCATGAACTTTCTTTTTAAAGCCCTAACAGCCTCCAAACAAGTGGTCAAGGTGAGGCTGGTGAAGCAGAGCTCCTCTCTGGATCTGAACGACCCTGCCGTGCTGGAGGACATCCTGAAGGAGGTAAACCTTTATTATTTTAATCATTAACCCTTGAGGGTGTTAAAGGCCATTCTGTGGCTCTGTTTTGTCATTTTTGTATTATTTAGACCATGTTCATGCTAACAACATCAGGCTTTTATTTCTGACTCTTCAAATTTGTAGTTTTTCCTGTTCATCACCAAATGTTGGCCATTTTTCCATATTTACCATGAGGTGAAACTGCACGCTTTTTCCTGATTTCCTGTTGTTTATTTTGCACTTGAACTGGCACTGAAAGGGTTAAACTCTTAAAACTAGATTAATATTTGATATTTATGATCAGGTCTGATTTTGAGTGAAAAAAAACCCTGCAACAAAAAAAAATGAATGTATAAGATTTTATTGCTTTTTATGTGTGGTCTCAATTGAGTGTAACAATTTATTAAATCTTAAAATGAAAAAATAAATGTTGTTGTTCATAATTAACATATTCAGAGCTGTGATAGTCCCTGTCAAGGAAATCCAAGTTGTATGCAGTATATGATTTTTTTCCGCCTTTATTTATTTCATTTTATTTTTTCACAGTAGAGCAATTGGGGGTTTTGCACTTAAACTGACATTATGTGGTGTTTATTTTGTATTGAATATTTTACTTTGTGGTACTTCCGGTTTCCGGAGCTGGTTGCTGGCTGCTAACTTGACTCTGTTTCTCCTGAGGCGTTCACCCTGCCCCCCTGGTGCTGTGGAGAGGCACACCTGCAGCGAATCCTCTAATCACACCTGCTATTTAAGACTGGCTGCAGCTCTCTACAGCGCCTGAGTCTTGTCTACATTACCTCACGGTAAACGTCGTCTCCGGGCTCCTTCTCGTGATCCTTCAGAGAAGTTCTTTGTGCTTTTGATGATTCCAGTGATCTCTAGTGTTTGCATTTTGTGTACATTGTCGCTAACGTGCCTCTCCTCCTTTTTTCCAGTGCCTCCTGCTCAATTCACCACAGCCAGCTCCAGCACTCCCTCACTCCCTCCTGGACTCTTGGAATCCCCTTCCCTGGTGCACTTATCCTCACAATAAAACTGTTAAAACTGCTTCCGTCTCCGCACCTGAGTTCAACCCTTACACAAAACATCACACATTAAAGAGGTTCAGTTCTTAAAAATAATTCATGTTTAATAATATTTTACTGTTATACATGATGTCCATTTTTGGTCACAAACAACCTGAGCATAATAATGAATAAAATCTTACAATCTAAAAAAAAAAAAAAAAGCATAAAATTTTAAGTTGTTTTGCATCAGGAAAATCTGTGTGTTTAATTTTTTTTTACTTAAATTGGAATCAAAATGGTTAAATTCCAAGAATGGACAAATTTCTGATGTTTACTATCAAGTTTGATCTGAGATGAAAAAATCTTGCAAAAAAGTTGAATATTTTTTAAATGTAAAATATTTTATTGCTATTTTTATGCCCTCCATTTTTGGTCATGAACTTCATGAGTGTAACAGTTTATTAAATCGTAAAGTCTGAGAAAATATGAATGCATAAAACTAAAAGCTTTTGCTAATAATTGACATATTCAAGGTTGTGATGATGCCTTAAAGAAAATTCAGTTTGGGTGTGGTTTATAAAAAATATTTTCTTTCTAATATAAAAAACATCAGGGTTTTGTATTTAAACTGACATTTAAAGGGCGAGATTCCTGAAAATTGTTTAATATTTGACATTTATAATTGGTTTGATCTTGATAAAAGAATTATTGCAAAAGGGGACTTTTTAAAAAATGTATAATATTTTTATTGCTATATTTGTCTGTCTTTTTGGGACTGAACATCCTGTGTGAGAATTACTTTTATACCATCTGAGAGTTGATTATCCTCTGCTGTAATTATTTATATTACTTTTCATATCTGTTGTTTATTTTATCGTATTTTTTTCTTATTTTTATCTTCTTTAATATTTTCTATGATTATCTGTAGAGCACTAATGTATTCCAGTTCTTTATTGACTTCCAAATGATCATTTACTGTATAGATTGTGTTTCTTGTTCTATTTTATTTTCTTTTTCTTTGTTTCTATGTGCAATAAAACAAGGCACAGACACGTCATCCTTCGTTATACCAGTCCATGCTCCTGATAAGGACCACGTTAGCAGTAGCTGGATGTAACTGACCACATGTTTGTGTCTCTCAGCTCAGACAGAATCTGAGGGATCAAGGGGTGACACAGGACGTCAGACTGAGCTGGAGGAAGCAGGCGGACGGAAAGGTGTTTCACAAAGAGAAGAAGAAGGAGAAGAAGAGAAAACCTGAGCTCTAGTCTCCTTTAAGAGTTTTATGCTTACCACAGAACAGTTTTCCATTCTGCCTCAGTCCATTTTAAATGAGCTTTGGCATTGTTTCTGGATTCTGTGAGACTCTGCCTCTCTAAAATGCTCCTTTTAGACCCAGTCATGTTCCTAATCTGTCACCAGTTAACATAATTAGTTGTAAAATGCTCCTCCAGCTGTTTTTCATTAGTACCACTTACTTTTCCAGCCTTGTGTTGCCCTGTCCCAACTTTTTTGAGATGTGTTACATAGATTGTTTTTATTTGCATTTTACACAGAGCCCCAGCCTTTTGGAATTGGGGTTGTTGTTAAAGAGCTTCTTTCTTTGTATTTGAGTCAAATAGCATCAGGCTAATAAAGTCCCAATAATAAAGCAGCTGCTCTGCATTCAAGTCTATGAGTGAGTAAAAACACAGAGGGAGGCTGGCTGTTCTCTGTCTGATTCTGACCTCTAACTCTGTCTTGTATTGACCCTCACTGTCTTTAGAGTTAGTTTTCTATCTGGACTTCACATTAAACTTGAATAGTCATCTCAAGCGTCTAATGTGGGTTTAGATCCTGCTGATATACATTTATGTTTTTATGCTGGCTCCCCTGAGCTCCTCCAATTTCTCGTTATAATTTGTTTTCCTCCCATTATACCTGTCTGAATAAAATTCCTGCCCTACATTGACTTACTGGATGGGGATCACTAAGAACATATAAGCTTGGACAAAATTCAAAATTAATCTTAGTGATATTTTTAAGATGTTTGTGAACCTTAAGCCAGTATCTACGAATCATGGGGCAGGCCCATAATAAATGAAGGAAAGTCCCTTCTAGTGATGGGAATTCCAGCTTTTTTCAGTGATCAGGACCATTTGGCTCGGCTCAGCAAAAAGAGTCGGCTCTTTCGGCTCCCAAATGACTCTTTATTTGGGTACCAGTTCAGCTTCATCTGAGCAGCCAAATATAGCGATGTCATGACAAATGATTGATATTTGGACAGGTATTTACCACAAATATGCTCTTTTTTTTTTTTTTTTTAAATTGATGAAAATATCACGTTATTACTTTTCAAAATGTACAGTCTCCCAAAAAAACCTTGCAGGTCAGATGTAATCTGCTCCCTGGCTGACACACCTGATATGAAACATTAATGTTAAACCATCAAGCAGGAGTCTCTAATGCATGGTGTGCCTGTAGTAGAGTGTGGAAAAAGTTCATCCCTATGAATCAATCACATTACACACAGACACACAATATCTAATAATAATAATAATAATGAGAATAATAGTTATAATGATATAAAACGGCTCTCAAACAGGATCCGGCTCTTATCGTTCACATAAAAGAGCCAGCTCTTTAAACCGGCTCTTTCATGAACAACCCATCACTAGTCCCTTCAGCACTGCAACATTTCCAGCAGTCAGGACTGTCCTTTAGTTTCTACCTAAACAGTCTAGAAAGGGTCCAGTAATAGTGATTAAGAATCTTGAATTGAATTATTTTAATTTTTATGTCTCTGGATACTTTGGAAATATTTTCACCATTTTCCCCAGTCTTTCTCTGTCAGCTCTATGTTCAAATCAAACCTCAGAGCATCTGACACTGGAACCATCAGCTTTAAAATCATTGCATAATAAACAGAGGCCTCATGTCCCAGACCATCACCTTAATAATCTGAGAAAGAAGGTCTGACTTTGCAGGTGAACTTCCTTTCCCCATGATAGTGACCAGCAGGTGGCGGAGTTGTAGATATTCACAGAAATTGTTCCTAGGCCAGTCATTTTCATGAACCAACCTCTCAAATGATTTTAGGTTTCTCCCTCATATAAATCTGCCAATGTTATAATTCCCTTTTCTATCCATAGACTCCATTAAAGAGAATATTTCAATTTTTAACTTTGGGTTATTCCAAATACAAGATGAAGAATTTAGATAAATATCCAGATGACAGGCTTGGGAAACCTTCTTCCCTACATTGTAGAGGTTGGTTATGATAGGATGAGACTTTAATTCAGAGCGTATTTTACCTGACAATGCTTTTATGGGTGCTAAAGGGGAAAACAATCCTTGTTTAATTTGGAACCAGGGAGGCGCTCTTTCAGGGGGTCGTGTCCACTGAGCTATGTGTCTCAGACAAAAGGCATAATGATACAGTACTAGCTTAGGGAGACCCATACCGCTCTTCCTGACTGGTACTTGAAGTTTTTCTAGCTTTATCCTGTTTGGGCCTAGGAGATGCGCTCTAGAAAACACTGGCACACTGCTGAAGCAGCAGCACCCTCTTCTATAGGTCAGGTCTTTTAAAATACAGTACAAAGCCAAAAGCAGCAGGAACAAATGAGTTTTTAGTTTTTTTGCCCTAAAAGCTGGGCTGAATCTACGGCCGGGGCAGCTTAAACATGGGACCAGAGAAACGCTGTGATCAGCCTGGACTGACTAGAACTTTTTAAGAGCTGGGCACTATCTTCATTTTACCAAGACTAGACTAAGAGGTAGGGCTGGGCAATATATTGGCGTATTTGGCTGAATTTCGTTTAAATAAAACATTCTACTATGGATTTCTTACTTGCATTATTCCCTTCTACGTAAAATGAAAAAAGACTAAAAAAATATAAAAGTTAATTTTGGTCCCTGGTTTAGATGAGTAGGTTAACAATCACAAAAATCAAACAACAGTAAATGAAAAACATCAGTGTCAGCATCGCTACTGGACAAATAATTAGTTATTTTAAACACTGGTATCAGCATGGTCCCTGATTTTCACAATCTGTGCATCACTAAAGAATACATTTTATTCAAAGGTACCTAATATTAAACCCAGGGTTGCCCCGATCCGGATCGTATGTATCGGATGGGAGCCGATATAAACATTTTTAATTGATCCGAGATCGGCAATTTGATCCCATAAGCCCAGCCAATCATCAACCTGTTGTAGACGGAGCACAATTTACAACAGGCCCTAAATGCACCAGTAGCGGTAGCAACATTAGCATTCCTGTGTTTAAAATGTCAGTGGTGTAGAAAAACTTCAACTGTGAAAACAGTCCAGTGGCCTGTTTCACCAGGTGGTAGCAGCAGAGCTGCGTTTAACTCTTCAAATTTGATCTGTCTCCAAACTAAACATACAGCGGAATACGTTAAGGTCACAATAGCAGCAGGCAGCTTCACCGAAGCAACAACCTCTGGAATTTAAGAGAACAGACAAGTACCCTCGAGGGAGCGATAAGGCCAAAAAGATAACAGAAAAGTGCTCGAATTCATCGCTTTGGACAACCAGCCCATCTCTGTGGTGGAGAATTTGGGTTTTTGTCGTCTTCTTGAGCCTTTAGACCCACTCTATGCCCTCCCATCTCAACATTACATTACTGACACTGGCTTACTGGAGCTGTACAACAAAATGACAGTATACTAGAGAATTTAAAAAGCAACGTCATTACCGTTAGCTTCACTACAGACATTTAGAGTGTATTCACACCTGGCTCGTTTGGGGCAGTTGTTCCGAAACAGTGGGCGCCCCCCCCCCAAAGTCCGTTTCGTTTGGACATATGTGAATACAGCAATCGCACTCGGATGCGGGACAAAACAAGCGGGTCGAGATCGCCAAAATAGGGTGGTCTCGGCTCACTTCCATCTGAGCCCTGTAGCGGTTCCTTTGCAGTGAGAAAACAATCACCTCAGAAACCGGCACAACTGACTCATAACTGTAGTACACACTGTGAGGCAGCACGTCTTCGTCTTAACAAGTGCATCAGCACATTATTTTCCAGACGCAGTCTTGACTGTCGAAAAAAATGCATGTTTTGTTGATTTAGTGGACGCTATAAAAAACTAGCCACACACGCTGCTGATGCTCCATGGTTGTTGTTTTTCCCCGTGGCAAGCGGTTAAGAACCTGAATGAATAAATGAAGATAAGGAACCCCCCCCCCCCCCTCCGGGTAAGATTCCTGACCAATGAGAGACGAATTGGATCCCACGTGGCATTTGTTTACAACTTTGGACCGCAAGAGACTTTTGCCGTGTGAACACAAACGAACCAAGTGACAACTGAAACAAATGTATCGGTTTTGCCCCTGAATCAGAACAAAGCAAACGAGCCACAGGTGTGAATACACCCTTAGAGCTCTGATGTTGGCCCTGTGTCACTGCTGAGTCTCACTACACAGTCCTCTACCTTTGAGTTAAAGCGTGCAGTATTACATCCACGTCAGTTTAGTGGGTCTCACACAGCAGAGCATGTAAAGCAGACCATCGAGGATGTTCCTAAACAAGAAGCTTCACTTCATTTTAAAGTTACAGTGGGTAAAGAAATTAAAGTGAAGCTCCAGGTGCACTTTAAAAATGTCTCTGTAATAACAAGAGAAACTTGTATTTGATATTTGGGTTTTATTGCAGTGTTATTGTTTTGGTTCATGTCTCAGATTGAGCTGCTACTTTTTAATAAAGATTGTTGTTTTGAATCTGTATGATTCATATGTTTTTGATCCTGTTCAAGTTAAACTGTTTACACCACTTTAACCTGGAGTTGGGATGTTTTTAATTCAGTTTTTGAGTTCAGTTTTTGTTGTGACTAATATAGTCAAGTTAATCACCACTTTTAAGTGGTTTCAAATTCATTTATTGAATTAATTTGTTGTTGTGACTATTGACTCTGCTTCACCACCTCTAGGAGGAACTGAGGTTATTAGAGTTCACTTTTTTTTTACTGCTCAGGTCTGTCAGACTGATTTATTGTCTGATTTAATTCAAACACTGCACTAAGTGAAAATTTAGATGGCAGGATGGGATGCACTTCCCACCAATCAAGGCTTACATGGATGACATGACACTGGTCACCATGGCAGTGTCATGCACGAGAAGGCTACTGGAGAGGCTAAATAAGAATCTCAAGTGGGCTAGCATGAAGATCCTAGTAAGTCCAGGAGCATCTCAGTATCCAGAGGGAAGATTGGTGACAGGAAGTTTTTTGTAGATGAGGAAGAGATACCGTCGATCAGGGAGAAGCCAGCAAAAAGCTTAGGGAGGTGGTATAATGAAGAGCTTAATGACGGTGAACAGGTAGAGCAGTTTAGAAAAGATGTAGTGGAGGGATTAGGGAGGATTGATAAATCGGGGCTCCCAGGGAGGTTGAAGTTATGGTGTTTGCAGTTTGGGCTGTTTCCTAGACTGATGTGCCCCATGTCAGCTTATGAGATCACAATATCGAAGGTAGAGAAGCTGGAGAGAGTAATTAACTCATTTGTAAGGAAGTGGTTGGGCGTTCCTCGGTGCCTTAGCAGTGTGGCACTGTATGGAAAAGGAATACTCCAACTCCTGATCACTAGCTTAACAGAAGAGTTTAAGTGCTCAAAGGTTAGAACAGAGTTGCTGTTAGCAAGGAGCAAAGATAGACTAGTTAGCAGTGTTGTTCCAAATCCAGTTAGGGGAAGGAAATGGAACCCAAGACAGGCAGTAGAGGAGGCAGAGGCAGCTCTTAGGCATGCTGAGATTGTAGGCAATGTCCAGATAGGTCGGGGAGGCCTGGGGCTTGGCTCAGGTAGACCGGAGTGGAACAAAGCAGGTCCTAAAGATAGAAGGAGACTGGTAGTGGAACAGGTATGTAGACAGGAGGAAGTAGTAAGGTGCACTAAGGCTGTGGCTCAGGCTAAGCAGGGACAGTGGATGAACTGGGAGAGTGTAGAGAAGATGAAGCTGAGTTGGAGAGACCTATGGAGTATGGAAGATATGCGGATTAAATTCCTGCTAGGGTCTACCTATGACATCCTACCATCACCCCAGAACCTGAAACCAAGTGCTGGGTTGACGGGGACCCATCGTGTCCTTTGTGCTCCGAGACAGCAACCTTGAGGCACATTTTGACAGGATGTAAGATCAGTCTGTCACAAGGTAGATATACATGGAGGCATGACAGGGTTTTGAAAAGTCTGGCAGCAGGAATTGAAGACAGAAGGCGACAGGTAATGTAGGATGTAATCAGGGAACGAGGGCGGTTCAGTTTGTCAGAGAAGGAGAGAAGGTTAGAGGAGGTAGGTTATTAGGTAGGCACCAGTTAGGCCAGTTAAACAATGCTAAGGACTGGGAGATGCAGGTAGATTTAGGAGGGAAACTTGTTGGGCCACAGGAGATAGTTTTCACCAATCTTAGGCCTGACATAGTGCTGTGGTCTGCCAGTCAGCGTGTAGTTTATTTTATAGAGCTGACGGTTCCATGGGAGGATTCTGTGGAGGAAGCCTATGAAAGGAAGAAGCTGAGATACGCAGAGTTAGGAGCAGGAGCTGAACAGAGGGGATGGAAAGTTAGGACTCGTCCAGTAGAAGTGGGATGTAGAGGGTTTGTAGCAAGGTCAGCTGTTTCATTACTTAGAGAGCTGGGAGTGCAGGGACAGAATTTGTGAAAGACAGTTAAGGAAATGTCAGATGAAGCAGCTCAGGCCAGTCAGTGGATCTGGATGAGGAGGAGTAACGCCAGCTGGGGCAAAAATAAAGGTTGACGAAACCACGTAACTTCTCTATCCGTGGCACATTGGATGTGATGTGACCTGTGTCTCAGACAGAACGTCAACCAACAGCTTTGGGTAGATAGAAGTGCTGAAGAGAAGAGAGTTGATTAGCAGTGCTGCTATACGCCACGCTAGGCCAGGGGTGTGTGTAAACCCACGACAGGGTACCACACCCTTAGCTCTGCCTCCCCCACCTTATTGCGACGCTTGCTCTCCCTAATCTGTCTCATTTTCCTCTCTCTTTTAATCTTAGTTATTGGTAATAATTGTTGCACAGTAATCATGAGTGGTGTTAAGGAAGGTAGTATCGGCATTGTCACTACCTGGAGCTTGCATGTACGGAGCCTGGGTCTGTTGAAGGTGGCATGCTGTTGAGGCTGTTTGGGCCATGTGGTAAGATAGGTAAGATGATGTCTCCGTGTCCGCATGGTGGGTGGTGAGAGCCGGCATGGAGGGGGGTGGCTCTGGGACGCTGGAGATCACTGTTCAGCCCTCTGGAGGTGTTGTGGGACTAACTGGACGAAACACTGATGAAGGAGGGTTCCCACTGGACAACCCCTGAGAAGTGCTGGTTTCTTACTACCCATGGGTCTGCACGGTTGATTTGTGGAGGCAAATAGTAATGGATTAGGGATTTCTTCACTGAGCGCTGATCCTCTTTATAGGGCATAAGTATCTTGTGTTTCAGTCAAAAGGATCTTAAAGGGACAATGTGTAGAATTTGGCATTTTAGCGACATCTAGCGTTCAGATTTCAGAATGAGCCGATCTGTTACCAAAACGTCACATCACTAGGCGACGAGAGCATGTGAAGACCAAAAAGGATCGTGAGCCGGACATCATTTACAGCAGTGACGAGGTGAGGGTTTATTCATTCCTTTTTGTAACCATTATTTTTATAGATTATAGGTCAGTCTCCTTCTCCACCTGCCTTCCAGGTAGCTTTCAGGACCGGCGGGCAGGTTCGTATTTAAAAATCGCGTTTCGCTCTTTCTGTCCCCAAAACGTTGCCGTAGACAAAATGGCGGTTCAATATGGCAGCCTCCGTGGGGGCGACCCGCGGTAATGTAAATTTATAAAGCTTTTTTCTAATTTTGTAAAAAGAAAACGAAAGTTTAAAGGGGATGATTGTGCACTTATTTTAACATACTTCACATAGATATATAAACATTATATCCCATGTACACCGTTTCTGTTTGGCGAAATGCAGCCAAATTCTACACATTGTACCTTTAAACAACTCAGCTTGAAAAATACCAAAACATCCCATTAAACAGTCTTCACCTCTTGGGTCTGATGTAGTAAACTCACAAAGAACAGTTGTCAACTTTCATATTGTGCTGGTAGAGCCTTCACCTGTTTTGATTGACCTCCTGCATACTGAACCACTGAACTGATTAAACAGATTCAGTCACATGTGTATGACAGCCAATTGAGAGGCAGATTCTGAACCAAAATGAACTAAGTCCACAATTACAAATTGGTCTACATATTTGCAGATTAGTGCACGCAATTGTGGATCTTTGTACAAATTTGCAAAACTTTGCACACATTTGCAAATCTTTACCCGGATTTGCAGATCTGTACACACATTTGTGGATTTGTGCGCAGATCTTTGTACACATTTACAAGTACTTTTGCAACAATAATAGCTCAGCTTTTGTGCTTGGACAGTAGAACACCATGAGTGAAGTTACCAGCTCACCAGTGATGTTCCACCTGTGGAGCACTAATGCAGACTCACATGAATGCTGATCTGGACTCAGTGGAAGAGGATTTCTTAGACCAGAGTCCACCTTTCTGTCTCTCTTATGTGTACACATCCAAGTGTGTCACAATATGAGCCACATTTGAGTGGAATAAATGTCCAACTTTAACATTTGAAGGACTTTAACACACTGGAATTACATGCATTTATGGTGCACTTGAATTAAAGTTGTTTCCACAGTTTAGTTGAGTTTAAAAAAGTCGTGTTAACATAACCTCAATAATATCTCACTGACAACATCAACAGTTTTATTACATCTTAAAGTATTTGAGTATCCATTTCTTAATAATATATGTGCTATGATTAGTAAAATGGAGTTAAGATGACTTAGAATGTCTAAGTACCTTTACTTAGAGAGAAACTCAGAGGAGCAGGAACTCTGGATCCATCACATTTATCTGTTTTTGTTGATCATAACCTGTAAAATAAGATTGTGCTCTGAGTTTACATTTAAAAAATGTAGAGAATATGCAGGAATAACTGATATCATACACAGTTAGTCCCATAGAAAAACACTAAACTTGATCTGACTGTAATCTCTTTGAGCTAGGACTGAATCTCAGCAGTGCTGATATTCCTGATCTAAAATCAATCAAAAATAATCATTATTATGATTTTTCCATCATCTATCAGCCCTGCTGTATATTCTGTATCACTCATAAACATACTTCCGTTCATGCTGTTTTTATATTTTTCATCAATATTTGTAGAAGCCATTTTAATAATGGTCCATTTCATTGAAGGATTCTGATTTTGGTTTATGTTGGTAAAATATTAAAGTCAGAAAATAATTGATGCTAAATGATGAATTTAAAAGAAGAGACTGGTTTTGTGTAACAGAGTCAGAAATAAGCTCTCAGTTGAATTTCTCCTAAATCAATGGCTCTCATATTGATGTGATTCTGTCTCCACCTGGTGGTTTAATGACACTGCAGCCACTGTCCAGACCTCAGTAAAGGAAAATCCTCCTGAGCTGAAGGTGGCTGAGTGTGTCTAACGCTGCAATCCATGTTTAAAAGTTTAATGCTTTAAAACGGGCAAAGATTTATGTAGCAGTAAAAACTCATTTTAATATTTAACCCCCCAACTAACGCTCAAAGTCACACACCTGGGGAGGTGAGTGTGATGAAGACTTCAGTTCATAAACATGTCAGAATGTTTGGACAGGAGCTCTGTGATTTGGTCTTTTTAGTAAAAAACAAACTCAAAGACACTTTGACTTTATTTAAATTATCTTGTTTTCCTCCTTTTATCAGTTTGAAGGAGTAAAAAAGAAAGTTATTGTAAATCTATAATCAATTTACAGTCCAATCAGACTGAATGGTTCCATATTTGAATGAATGGTCTGTGAATCTGATTGTAGCCTTTGAATGGAGATTTAAATCAAGTCCTCTTGAAAAGGAGAGATTAACAGCCCTGATATATTTGGTAAATATTTTGGTTGAGGATGAAGAAATCTCTCCACTGGTGTAAACGGAGAATGATCGGCTCCTACTACTGAAGTGACATTTCAATACTGTCATGACAATCACCACTACAATATTCTTTGTTTAACCTCAGTTTGGAGGGTAAACCTGCTCTGGACTACAGCTCCCATCATTCTTAGGGGGTTTGTTGATGTAAATATGAGGTAAAAAGTCTCTATGAAGTCAGTGAGTTAGCTGTGGGCCAAAGATAAATACACTTAGATGCTGCTTTGGTTCTTCTGACATGCATCCACGAGGGCTCCATCTAGGAGGGATGTAGCCACGGCTAAAAATGAATGTAAGTCTATGACAACAGGAGGTCTATCCACCATTAAAACATTCACAAGCTGATGAAATGTCCATTCATTTTACAGCTGTTTATGTTGTCACAAACATAGATGTGGATTAATAATCCAGGGTACTTGATCAATAAAAATGCAGGTTTTTATATTGGAATGATTGATCTTACATCAGTTATGAGTATTTTACATGTGAAAAGATGCTGTCATAGACTCACATTCATGATGAGCTGACAATGTTTTTGCACGGCTTATTGAAATTGAGAAGTGTTTCTGCATCTTTTATGATTAAAAATGAAAAATTAACTTTGAGTGTCTTCTATTTTCATCATCATGGTATCTAAAGTTTCAATATGGTTTAATTTTACTAGAATCATATCACTGTCAATTGTTTGAACTCCCTTGACCATTTATTATTTATCTATGATAATAAAAATCTAAATATATATTGTTTATTTCCATTCAGTTATAAAATGACTGAGATATGGTCCTTATCACCCAGCTCTATTTAGTTTACCAGAAGATGTAACTGTTAGAATTTAAGTCTGTTTTTTATCTTGAAGTTAAAAACCCATCAGACACCAACTCTGATCCAAAGTGGATCATTTTAAAGGTGTTTAAACATGTCCTTACCCTGTAAATGTTCTCATTGATCCTCTCTGATGAAAATATCAGCACTAATCAACAGTGTTAGCTCGGTTTGTTTTACACCTCTCTGACTCTGCTGACTCCAGCTAGCATAAAGTTCAGTTAGCTCCGTCTGAGCTCATTGACAAGAGAAGACTCCACCTGTTTGTTCAAGTTCGTTTTAGACTCTGTGGAGCTTCAGAGAAATCACACATCACTCACCTGTGCACTGAATAAAATCTCAAACTCCACATCAGAAGGTTTTCAGTCCCAAACTCCCTCCAGGATTAAACAACGCAGCGATTTTTTCCAGCAAATACACGGAGCCGCGGGTGGTTCAGGGAGCCTGGGAGAGCGGAGCGTTCACGGTGATTATACACAATAAATTAGCTTGATATTTAAAAAAACTTATTGTTATATTTATTTAAAAACTTTAAGACATTTGTTTGAAATATCGTTCTAGTTTCTCTTAAATGTCCCTGAAGCTTACCGCTGCTCTGCTTTTCCTGAGTGAATGAGGCTAAAATCAGATATCAGACTTATGAAGATGCGTGAATGGCGGGAGTTGCTATGGAGACGGCGGACTAGTCCATTGTTTAAAGGCCAAACTAAACCGCACTGTGACAGACAGTGGTGCTCCACCCATCTCCGTTTATCATTCATTTTATTGAATGAGGGACTGTTTTCAGTAAAACTGAATGTACCAAGCTTTGCTCACTAAAAAATAAAGCAGAGTTTTTGTGTCATGGGTTAATTTTAACATCATTATTGAATGATATTCACCTTATTCCTGGTTCTCTACTGTAGCTCTGAATGTGGGTGAAGCTTCAGTACAGTAATGATAATAGTAAAATCACGTTTCTTCCAGTGGCTTTCTAAAGTGACCTGGTGCCAACAGCAGTTGTTTTAAAATGAATAAATCCTCAGTATACATAGGCGTAGGAACCAGAGGGGTGGGTGAGATGTCCCCCCCCCCCAATACTGGAGACAGGCGCATTTGTCCCACCTAAAAATTATATTCCAGAGGAGAAAAATATTTGATTTTGAAATTTTTAACTCACGTGCTTTTATTTTGAAAGCGCAACACAGTGTCCTGTCACTGGCCGGTGTTGTGCCGAGTTATGCCTGCCTGCCGAGATATGCATGCAGGTCGCATGAGCGCGCTCTCTGCCAAAACGGAATCCATGACACACCTTACTAGCCTGTGGAGGACTGAGAGTGCCAAAATGAAAAATATAATTCATTAATTAATAAAATTTGTCATTAATTAATTAAATGTGCCATTAATTAATTAAATGTGTCATGAATTCATTAAATGTGTAATTTATGAATTAATTAAATGTGTCATGAATTAATTAAATGTGTATTTTATGAATTAATTAAATGTGTCATGAATTACACATTTAATTAATTCATGACACATTTAATTAATTCATGACACATTTAATTAATTCATGACACATTTAATTAATTCATTGTTCATGCTCCAGCAATGCATCATGAATTTATTTTATCTGTCATCCTCTCCCATCAAACTCAGTGGGCGGGACTAACGCTGAACAGTCACAAACCATTGGTTTGGTCTGCAGGATTGCCACATGGGGGAGTTTCCCACCACACAAACTAACACAAACATGGCAGCTATCACTGAGGACCTGCATGAGCTCTCCCGTGAGTTAATAACAGATATTTTAGTCCTGTCAGAGAATGTTGACACTGGAATTTCGGACCCTGAACATGTGGCTAGAAAAGCAGAGGGATTTTCTGAAGTTCTTGGAGTTATTTCTGCTCTGCCTGACCAAGAAATTGACCAAAGAGTGTTCGCAAGATTGCTGCCATGTTTGTGTGTGTGTGTGTGTGTGTGTGTGTGTGTGTGTGTTAGGTGGGGAATCCCCTTGTCTGGCAGCCCTGCAGATCAAAGCAATGGTTTGTGACTGTTCAGCATTAGTCCCGCCCACTGAGTTTGATGGGACAGGATGACAGATAAAATAAATTCATGATGCACTGCTGGAGCATGAACAATGAATTAATTGAATGTTTCATGAATTAATTAAATGTGTAATTCACATTTAATTTATTCATAAATTACACATTTAATTAATTCATGGCACATTTAATTAATTATTGGCACATTTAATTAATTAATGAATGATATATTTCATTTTGGCACTCTCAGTCCTCCATACTAGTCCATTGTTTGGCATAGCACGCAACTTCTTGGTAACGAAGCGATACTTTTTGTCTGGTTTGTTAGTAACTACAAAACACCCAGGGTCCATAGTATATGAAAGTTGGGAGTTATTTGATGGGCCCTTTCTGTAACAAACGGGTCGGGTGATTGCTTCTTATAGGTGTCAAGTAATGCATCACTCATAGTTTCAGCTCAGGTCATACATAGATGTCCTTTTATTATGTTAAGACAATAAATGTCAATAATGTAAAGCATTCCATTCAAGTTTATGCAGAAATAAAGTTCATGCATATCCAGAAAATATGTCCTCATCTCATTCATTTAACAGCAAATATGAGGGGGATGCATTATTTAGCTGGCTGATTTTGGAGCTGCTGAGATTTGCATCCCCTGTTTTTTGGGCCAGTATGAGTGTTATATGTATGTAATTCACATAGTTTAGGTAAAACCAAGGGCCTGGTTAGTACTTAGATGGGAGAGTGGCTGGGAATACCAGATGCTGTGAGCAGTTTTTCCCCCAAATGTTCTTATAGAAGAGGGTGCTGCTGCTTCAGCAGTGTGCCAGTATTTTCTATAGCGCATCTCCTAGGCCCAAACAGGATAAAGCTAGAAAAACTTCAAGTACCAGTCAGGAAGAGCGGTATGGGTCTCCCTAAGCTAGTACTGTATCATTATGCCTTTTGTCTGAGACACATAGCTCAGTGGACACGACCCCCTGAAAGAGCGCCTCCCTGGTTCCAAATTAAACAAGGATTGTTTTCCCCTTTAGCACCCATAAAAGCATTGTCAGGTAAAATACACTCTGAATTAAAGTCTCATCCTATCATAACCAACCTCTACAATGTAGGGAAGAAGGTTTCCCAAGCCTGTCATCTGGATATTTCTCTAAATTCTTCATCTTGTATTTGGAATAACCCAAAGTTAAAAATTGAAATATTCTCTTTAATGGAGTCTATGGATAGAAAAGGGAATTATAACATTGGCAGATTTATATGAGGGAGAAACCTAAAATCATTTGAGAGGTTGGTTCATGAAAATGACTGGCCTAGGAACAATTTCTGTGAATATCTACAACTCCGCCACCTGCTGGTCACTATCATGGGGAAAGGAAGTTCACCTGCAAAGTCAGACCTTCTTTCTCAGATTATTAAGGTGATGGTCTGGGACATGAGGCCTCTGTTTATTATGCAATGATTTTAAAGCTGATGGTTCCAGTGTCAGATGCTCTGAGGTTTGATTTGAACATAGACCTGACAGAGAAAGACTGGGGAAAATGGTGAAAATATTTCCAAAGTATCCAGAGACATAAAAATTAAAATAATTCAATTCAAGATTCTTAATCACTATTACTGGACCCTTTCTAGACTGTTTAGGTAGAAACTAAAGGACAGTCCTGACTGCTGGAAATGTTGCAGTGCTGAAGGGACTAGTGATGGGTTGTTCATGAACGAGCCGATTTAAAGAGCCGGCTCTTTTATGTGAACGATAAGAGCTGGATCCTGTTTGAGAGCCATTTTATATCATTATAACTATTCTTCTTCTTCTTATTATTATTATTAGATATTGTGTGTCTGTGTGTAATTTGATTGATTCTTAGGGATGAACTTTTTCCACACTCTACTACAGGCACACCATGCATTAGAGACTCCTGCTTGATGGTTTAACATCAATGTTTCATATCAGGTGTTTCAGCCAGGGAGCAGATTTCATCTGACCTGCAAGGTTGTTTTGGGAGACTGTACAATTTGAAAAGTAATAACGTGATATTTTCATCAATTTTAAAAAAGATGTTTTGTGCCCCATGATTCGTAGATACTGGCTTAAGGTTCACAAACATCTTAAAAATATCACTAAGATTAATTTTGAATTTTGTCCAAGCTTATATGTTCTTAGTGATCCCCATCCAGTAAGTCAATGTAGGGCAGGAATTTTATTCAGACAGGTATAATGGGAGTAAAACAAATTCTAATGAGAAACTGGAGGAGCTCAGGGGAGCCAGCATAAAAACATAAATGTATATCAGCAGGATCTAACCCCACATTAGATGCTTGAGATGACTATTCAAGTTTAATGTGAAGTCCAGATAGAAAACTAACTCTAAAGACAGTGAGGGTCAATACAAGACAGAGTTAGAGGTCAGAATCAGACAGAGAACAGCCAGCCTCCCTCTGTGTTTTTACTCACTCAAATACAAAGAAAGAAGCTCTTTAACAACAACCCCAATTCCAAAAGGCTGGGGCTCTGTGTAAAATGCAAATAAAAACAATCTATGTAACACATCTCAAAAAAGTTGGTACAGGGCAACACAAGGCTGGAAAAGTAAGTGGTACTAATGAAAAACAGCTGGAGGAGCGTTTTACAACTAATTAGGTTAACTGGTGACAGATCAGGAACATGACTGGGTCTAAAAGGAGCATTTTAGAGAGGCAGAGTCTCACAGAAACAATGCCAAAGCTCATTTAAAATGGACCGAGGCAGAATGGAAAACTGTTCTGTGGTCAGCATAAAACTCTTAAAGGAGACTAGAGCTCAGGTTTTCTCTTCTTCTCCTTCTTCTTCTCTTTGTGAAACACCTTTCCGTCCGCCTGCTTCCTCCAGCTCAGTCTGACGTCCTGTGTCACCCCTTGATCCCTCAGATTCTGTCTGAGCTGAGAGACACAAACATGTGGTCAGTTACATCCAGCTACCGCTAACGTGGTCCTTATCAGGAGCATGGACTGGTATAAAGAAGGATGACGTGTCTGTGCCTTGTTTTATTGCACATAGGAACAAAGAAAAAGAAAATAAAATAGAACAAGAAACACAATCTATACAGTAAATGATCATTTGGAAGTCAATAAAGAACTGGAATACATTAGTGCTCTACAGATAATCATAGAAAATATTAAAGAAGATAAAAATAAGAGAAAAATACGATAAAATAAACAACAGATATGAAAAGTAACATAAATAATTACAGCAGAGGATAATCAACTCTCAGATGGTATAAAAGTAATTCTCACACAGGATGTTCAGTCCCAAAAAGACGGACAAATATAGCAATAAAAATATTATACATTTTTTAAAAAGTCCCCTTTTGCATTAATTCTTTTATCAAGATCAAACCAATTATAAATGTCAAATATTAAACAATTTACAGGAATCTCGCCCTTTAAATGTCAGTTTAACTGCAAAACCCTGATGTTTTTTATATTAGAAAGAAAATATTTTTTATAAATCACACCCAAACTGAATTTTCTTTAAGGCATCATCACAACCTTGAATATGTCAATTATTAGCAAAAGCTTTTATTTTTATACATTCATATTTTCTCAGACTTTAAGATTTAATAAACTGTTACACTCATGAAGTTCATGACCAAAAATGGAGGGCATAAAAATAGCAATAAAATATTTTACATTTAAAAAATATTCAACTTTTTTGCAAGATTTTTTCATCTCAGATCAAACTTGATAGTAAACATCAGAAATTTATCCATTCTTGAAATTTAACCATTTTGATTCCAATTTAAGTAAAAAAAATGAAACACACAGATTTTCCTGATGCAAAACAACTTAAAATTTTATGCATTTTCTTTTTTATTGTAAGATTTTAATACATTATTACGCTCAGGTTGTTTGTGACCAAAAATGGACATCATGAATAACAGTAAAATATTATTAAACATGAATTATTTTTAAGAACTGAACCTCTTTAATGCCAGTTTAAGTGCAAAACCCCCAATTGTTCTACTGTGAAAAAATAAAATGAAATAAATAAAGGCGGAAAAAAATCATATACTGCATACAACTTGGATTTCCTTGACAGGGATTATCACAGCTTTAAATATGTTAATTATGAACAATAACATTTATTTTTTTTCTTTTAAGATTTAATAAATTGTTACACTCAATTGAGACCATACATAAAAAGCAATAAAATCTTATAAATCCTTTTTTTTTTCTTACAAGATTTTTTCACTCAAAATCAGACCTCATCATAAATATCAAATATTAATCTGGTTTAAGAGTTTAACCCTTTCATTGCCAGTTCCCATGCAAAATAAACAACAGGAAATGAGGAAAAAGCGTGCAGTTTCACCTCATGGTAAATATGGAAAAATAGCCAACATTTGGTGATGAACAGGAAAAACTACTAATTTGAAGAGTCAGAAATGAAAGCCTGATGTTGTTAGCATGAACACGGTCTAAATAATACAAAAATGACAAAACAGAGCAACACAATGACCTCCACACCTTCAGAGGGTTAATGATTAGAATAATAAAGGTTTACCTTCTTCAGGATGTCCTCCAGCACGGCAGGGTCGTTCAGATCCAGAGAGGAGCTCTGCTTCACCAGCCTCACCTTGATCACTTGTTTGGAGGCTGTTAGGGCTTTAAAAAGAAAGTTCATGAACAAATCAACATTGGTGATGGATATTCATCTGGATTCCTACAAACGTCCTAGTGAAACAAGATAATCGTGCCAGTTTTGGTTCTGGTTCCCTCTTTCTGACCAGCGTCAGCAAAGGACCGCTCATCTGAAGGTTCTAGATTTTCCTGTGATGGGAGGTGTGTGTGGAGTGGTTTTACCCTCCCTGATCTGCTCTGAAGATGATCAGAGTCGCTCTGATCTAAAACATTTTACATGTTCAGTATTAATGATCAGAAATCCTGGCGGGAACACTGAGGACAGTCAGGAATGCTCAACGATAGGCAACGATAGTAAACATGAAGCAGGAAGTTAGATGGATGCCAGAAATAGAGGAGCAACTTCTTGATTTGTGGCGACAACAGGAGTGTTTATACACCATGTCCTGTAAAACAAACCACAGTCCAACAGACAACAATGGATGTAGCAGCTAGCTAACAGCTAGCTACATCTACCTGAACTGAATTTGATCTTACCGCTGTAGCAGATGAATGCTCTCTTGTAGTGGCATTGCAAGTCCACCCATTTGCCAGAGTTTCCAAAGTCAGCTGCCACGCACGTCTCATTCCCATGGTAGTTGTTGGGTTCAGTATCTCCCCAGTACCTAAATGTGGACCTACTTCCATCCACCCACTTCCAGGACTCCCTGGAGAGGCCAATCCAGACATTTAGTCCTGATGCCTGCTCTTTTATCTTCTGGTTCTCCTCCATGTTCCTCACACTGGCCAGGTCAGTGTGGTGTTCTCTGCAGTAGATCACAGCATCAGACCATGACATGGCGGTGGGGGCGAGGACAAATGTCACATTGGACCCTGGAGATAGACCAAAGAGAGAGAGATCAACATAACAAGGACATCTGTCCTCAGTGGTGGACTCTCCTTCAGTGCCCCAGTGGATCCCCTGGTAAGTAATGGTGACCACACCCCTAAATCTTCAATTTGGTGTTTTACATCAAATAATTAAAGACATTTCCATAAAAAGTTACAGCTTAGCACACAGCAGAAACACAGCAACACAGTCTGGAATAAACGACTTTAAATGATGATCCCTAAACCAACGAGAAGCTGAGAGGTAAAGAAACTTCACTGGTTGAAGCTCAAATGTTTCCTGTTTTTACCTGTAACGTCACTGCAGACTGGCTGAAAGAGGTCCTCACACCATTTATCAATCCACAGTCCAGTTTGTTCCATGACCACACAGTGCTGTCTGCTTTCTACGTTATTAGGCTGTCCAGGTTTCCAGTTTCTGAATTCGCTTTCTCCAGGTTTGTAGAAACTTGTGTTTGTCAGTGACCAGCTCCAACTGTTCACGTCGTCGTACAGACCGATCCAGGCATTCTGAAAGCAAAATTTGATGGTTTCTTCAGCTTCAGTGGTGGAAAAAGTCCTCAGAATCTTTACTGGAGTCATCTACCAAACCATGAAAATGTTCTGAGTAGTTGTACATCACTCTAGTTAAATTCTAACTAACCTCTAATATTCCCAACAGTTTTCAAACCAGAGAAATCCTTCATTTGAATGGGGCGTGTCTTAATGTTCCCTCTCCTGCTGAGCTGTTTTAACCTAATTTCCCCCAATAAAGGATCAATAAAAGTTTATCTGATCTTAAATAAAGCTTAGACTGAGCGGTCTGATGCCAGGCTACACTTTTCAAACTGCCATACTCCTCAGTGTTAACTTTAGAAACTATTTTAAATTTAGTGATTGCTTTCAGATGAAAATATTCTTAGGCTTTAGTCACATTTTAGTCATTTTTAATCTTTATAGTTTTAGACTAGTTTTAGTGAATGAAAGCTCAAAAACTCTGATAAAAAAGGTGTTGAAATCATAAACCAGGCGTAGGCTTGGGCAATGAGGTAACGCCCCACCGTAGAGGTCTCCAGCCGAACGCCCCAGCGTAGAGGTTTGCTCAAGGGCTGCAGCCAGACCCTCTTGTCAGATTCAGACACAAACATTACTGAGAAATTCAAGTATGGCTGCCATCGTCTCTGTGAGAAAAACTCCTGCAATCAAACGTCATAGAACCCCCAAATTCAAAAAAGTTGGGACGTTGTGTGAAATGTGAACAGAATACACAAGTATTAAATCTTTCAACTCAATACAACTCAAAGACAAGATAATTAATGTTCAAACCTGTAAACTTGACATTATGGAAATATACACGCATTCTGGATTTGATTCCTATTCCTAAAAAGTTGGGACAGGGGCAAGAAAAGACTGACATTTGATCAATTCTCAAACACCTACAGTACCTTATGCATTCTAGAGGTCAGTAGGTTCACTGGTAATAGAGAATGATGTCCCAACTTTTTTAGGAAATATGGAGGAATTTTCTTTATTCATTTACAGGGGTGTCAAACTCAAGGCCTGAGGGCCAAATCCGGCCCTTGGTACAGTTATACCTGGCCTGCAAGATCAGATCATATTTTTATTCTAACTGGTTCACTGGTATGAGGTCTGCAGATTTCCTCATGTAAACTCAAACTTGATCATTTGAAATATGACTAAGTCGTAAAATCGGAACAATTTAAGGTTAAAAAAATTAGATTCAAATTCAGGAATGTGGGAAAAGAAATTGATTTGTGTATTTATTTCAGATTTTCTATTCATCTTTTTGACTTCTCTCATATTCTGACCTTTGAAACTCATGAGTTAGATTTTTATTTCACATTTAGACCTTGTCAACTTGTAACTACTCTCATATTTTAATCTTTTAGACTCACAATTTAAAATTTAAACATAATATTATATTATATGCATATTTTGAGCTTTTGAACGTATGATTTAGACTTACTTTCTTATAAATGTGCCTTCCAAAAACATTATCTTGACTTTTTATGTCATGTTTTGAACTTTTAAACTCATGATGTGGGATTCTATATCAACTTTTGACTCAGTTTAAACTTATAATCTGACATTTTTAAGACATGATTTGAATTTTATCTCATATTTTGACCTTTAAAATTCATGATTTAGAATTGTATTTAATATATTTGCCTTTTAAAATGTAATTTTGACTTTTAATTTTGTGTATTTTGACTGTTTAAACTAATAATTTTGACCTTTGACCCCAGGTTTTGAGCCTTTAAACACTTATTTTGACTTTTTAAATCCCAAATTCACTTATCATCAATGCTGAGTTTGTTTTTTTTACCCATAATTCATTGCCAGTGAAAATGAAGTTGACAGTTCATGGTTTAATGTTGACCCTGCTAGGCTCTCAGGTCAGACCTAAGTTCAGAATCCGGTCCCTGCTGTGACTGACACCGCTGCATTATTACATTCAATGTTTTCTTTTAAACTGAAGCCTGCCATGGAAAAATAACATTTAACATCTATAACTGACGTATATATTGAACTATTGTTGTCACAAATAACATTGTGAACATTTATCTCTGTTTGATTTTCCCCCTCTTCCCTCCAACTTTAAACAACCGCCCTAGTGGCGCCCTGGCGACCCCCCAGGGTCCAGGAGCCCCACTTTTAAACACCCTGAGTTAGGATGACTTGCCTGCTGCAGAGATGATGCTCAGGAGAATCTTCTCCATCCTCGCCGCTTCTCTCTTCCTCCCTCAGCTCAGAATGAAGATCTGCAGCTGCTGGAATAACGCTGGGGTTAAATAGGAACCTTGTAACATGCAAAACTATTCAGGTGAAAACTGCCTATCAGGCTCTTCAGCGTCACAGGGCCGGGTTATTCAGAAGGTTTAATCCTGATAGAAAATGACTCAGATGGTAGACCACTCCCTTTTACCAAGGATCAGGTCATCCAGCTCACTTTAACCACACTTATATGAATATTCAACCCCTTTAGTAGTCTCACCGTTAATGAAATTGGGATCATCTGAGTGCAGTGACTGTTTCTCAGTGATTTTACACCACGTTCCAAAACATTCCATCCGTCCATCCATCCATCCATCCATCCATCCATCTTCTTCTGCTTATCCGAGATCGGGTTGTGGGGGCAGCAGCCTAAGCAGGGAAGCCCAGACTTCCCTCTCTCTCTCCTGCCACTTCATCCAGCTCTTCCCAGGGGATCCCGAGGCGTTCCCAGGCCAGCCGAGCAACATAGTCTCTCCAGCGTGTCCTGGGTCTTCCCCGGGGCCTCCTCCCAGTGGGACTTGTCCGGAACACCTCACCAGGGAGGCGTCCAGGAGGCATCCGGACCAGATGCCCGAGCCACCTCATCTGGCTCCTCTCAACGCGGAGGAGCAGCATTCCAAAACATTATGCAAATATTTTTCTCTGGTTTTCCTAAATAGTCGATGCAAATGACAGTCAGTATAATCTTCAAGTGATCAACCATTAGAGCATAATTTAAATGTTATTCAACAAACCTCCCAATGATATGGTTTTTTTTTTCAAACAAAAATTATAAACTCAAAAAGCACTTTTCCACATTATTATGCAGAGTTTTAAAACATTTTTTGGTTGTAAAGAAGAGAAAATGGTCATTTGTTCAATCTGCAGCATTAGGAGGTCATATTTACTGAAATCAAAGCTATTTCAGTCAAAAACATCTTAACAGGCCAAGTTCCATGTTAACATAGGAGCCCTTCTCTGATATCACCTTCACTATTCTTGCATCCATTCAACTTGTGAGTGTTTGGAGAGTTTCTGCTTGAATTTCTTTGCAGGATGTCAGAATATCCTCCCAGAGCTGCTGTTTTGATGTGAACTGCCTCCCACCCTCATAGATCTTTAGCCTGAGGATGCTCCAAAGGTTCTCAACAGGGTTAAAGGTCAGGGGAGGATGGGGGCCACACCATGAGTTTCTCTCCTTTTATGCCCATAGCAGCCAATGACACAGAGGGATTCTTTGCAGCATGAGATGGAGCATTGTCATGCATGAAGATCATTTTGCCATAGATGGCATGGTTCTTCTTTTTGTACCATGGAAGAAAGTGGTCAGTCAGAAACTATATAAGGTGATAGTTTATTGATTTTATTCTGTTGATCAAACTCACAGGTGTATTATTGTTCAGATCATGAGAGTGTAAATTAAATAAAAACCCTATAGTGGTAATTCTCTGAGAAAATAACACACAGACATGACTCTAACCCTGAAGAGCTCCTTGAATATCCTAACATGTTAGTCCAGAAGGACAGAAAATCTCCACTTCCCTGAAATTGCTGTAAAAATATTATATATAAATATTTTTCCACTTTAAATGAGATAGTCTTTTAAAACTACTTCAGCCTGACCCTTTAAAGGTCACCATATATATACAACTCCACTATTTTCTATGTATATATAGAAAACAAAATAATTTCCACAAAAACATTTCAACTAGTATTTGTTTATTACGGTTATCAGGGCCTGAGATGGGTCAGTGATCGACAGCAACATTGAATTTGATGCATTGTTTCTTTTTGCAGTGTCAGATTTACAAAAAAAACAAAAACACCCACACTTGTAGTCCTAAGAACAGAAAATGTCCACTTCCTAAAATCAGCTGTAAAAATAATCATATATATATTTCCACTTTAAATGGGTCATTCTTTTAAAAATACTTCAGCCTGACATACAAATACAAAACCTCTTTAAAGGTCAGAAACTGGAGCCTGTTAGCGTGCTGATATTTACATCTGATTCCACAGCAGAGCTGTAACAGAGCAGGAGTGGAACCAAACATTTGCTTATCCAGCGTTGACTGAAAGTCAGCTTTCCCCTCTCAAACAAATGTCACATGGTTGAATGAAAACCACAAAGATCCCAGAATGACAGAACTCTTTGATAAAAGAGGAAGTAACTGTGGTCAACATTAGAGCTCATCTCTTTCTCTGATCTATCTCCTCTTCCTCAGCCTCCTCTTCTTCTTCGTCTCCTCTTTGTGAAACACCTTTCCGTCCGGCTGCTTCTTCCAGCTCAGTCTGACGTCTCCTTTCACCCCGCTATCCTTCAGATTCTGCTTGAGCTGAGGGAAACAGGAACTTTACTGAATTACAGTGAAAATAATAATATCTAATAATAATAATAATATTAGCACTTTATCTAGCCAGGCCAAGGGCAATGTGCAGTTTCTTCTCTAAGCACACTCATGACCATGTGCAATATATCAGCATACTTGCACTTTAGCACTACAGCACTTTATCGTATGCCTTATGCACTTTAACTGGAATGGTCAGTTTATCTCTGGTCTGTCCTAGGCTAAGTACTGTTTTATTTGGGTCTTTGTATTTTATTGTATCATCTCTGTTGTCTTGTTTTGGTGTTGTCTGACTCTTATGTAGATTTTTAATCTACTTTTTTTCTTGTATATACCATCATCCTGCTGGGGACTCCAGATGGAAATTAGCCTATGGCTACAATCTGGCACATTTACATGTTTATGTCCATTAATGTGCATTGTCCCATGTCACAAATAAATAAATAAAATAAATAAATAAAACTCAGTCCATTACATGCTGTCTCATATTTGTCTGTTCTAAAATAAAACTAAAAAAATATATATTCTTTTTCTCATATGATTGAACATACAACAGCTTGAAACATGGAATTTTCAAGTTTAAAAACTCTTACATATCTGAGAGGAAAACTCAAAATTTTCTGGAACCAAAACTCTAAATCTCTGAGATTATCAAGTGGAAAAAGCTGATTGCTAGAAGAATATCCTTCCAGGTGAAGCCTGGCACAAGTTCTTCAGTTGGGAGCCTAATCAAATACATTTTACTGGTACGGATCAATTTTTGTGATTTTAGACCAAAATCATCACATCAGATTTACCGTGTGGACTTAGAAGAGACATTTCTTTAAACTGGGCTGATCAAACCGCTGCTCTCTCTTCTGTTATAATTTAGTAACTTTGTCTAAATCTATAACTTTGTAAGCTTTCAGGTTTTTAAATCTCTGAAGACCCTGTCTCTCACATTCACCACTAATCATTTAAATAGAAGGTTTTCAGCATCCGTTAGGTAGAGCACCTTCATGGATTGCTCTCATCAATATCAGGTGTTAAACTGATAAATCTTTTAGGATGTTCAGATTCATTCCAGGCGGGTTCAAGCGTCAGGGGAGGCTGTGCACATTTTATGCACTTATTGTTCTTCATACTTTTGGCTGTGTTCATGTAAATGGCATGAATTTTGGCAAAATTGTGTATTTTGATTTGATGTTGTTATTTCCAGCTCAGCTCCTGCAGTAATTCTAAAATACACCGTTTACATGCAAGAGTTACCCTCAAGCTGTTAAAGGTACAGTGTGTAGAATTTGGCATTTTAGCGACTTCTAGCGTTCAGACTTTAGAATGAGCCGATCTGTTACCAAAACGTCACATCACTAAGCGACGAGAGCCTGTGAAGACCAAAAAGTATCGTGAGCCGGACGTCATTTACAGCAGTGACGAGGTGAGGGTTCATTCATTCATTTCTGTAACCATTATTTGTATAGATTATAGGTCAGTCTTCTTCTCTGCTTGCTTTCCAGGTAGCTTTCAGGACCGGCGGGCAGGTTCGTATTTAAAAATGATGTTTCGCTCTTTCTTTCCCCAAAACGTTGCCGTAGACAACATGGCGGTCCGCTGTGTCAGCCTCTGTGAGGGCGACCCACGGAAATGTAAATTTAAAAAGCTTTTTTCTAATTTTGTGAAAAGAAAACAAAAGTTTAAAGGGGATGATTGTGCACTTATGTGAACATACTTTACATAGATATATAAACATTATATCCCATTTACACCGTTTCTGTTCAGCAAAATGCAGCCAAATTCTACACACTGTACCTTTAAGAGCAAAAACCAGGTGGCGACATTTTGACCATATTTGGAATATGAAGAAAAAACATGCAAAAATAATAATGCAAAAGAATCAATGTTGCTGCTTATCATTGACATATCCCAGACTGTAATAACTCACAAAAATATTTGTATGTAGAATATTACACAAAAATGAAATAAAGAAAAATAATAAGTTTTTTTTCATCAAAAAACATGACAAAAAAACTGGCATTCCAAGAGCTAAAATCTTTCAGAACTAATGAATATTTGCTATCAATAATTAGGTCTGTTGTAGGTGAAAAAATTGCGCAGCATTTAACCATAAACTGTCACCACTAAAAAAATATGAAAAAAACAAAAATAACAAAACAGCACTGATAAGTCATTTTGAAATTTAAAAAAGTCAAAAATGAAAACTTGATAGGCTCAAAATCTGAGATAAACAGTTCAAAATAAAATACTGAAAATACTGTTTTAAAGATGCAAATATACAGTGCTTAACAAATTTATTAGACCACCCTTGTGGTGATTTTTTTGGTTTTATTGTGACAATTTCCTGCATGAGCACTTCCTGTTTGGAAGTTGTTTCTGTTTGCTTTACAGAGATTGGGCGTCTCCGCTGGCTCTGGCACACCTGCAGCTCATCACCAAAATCACCACGCTGAACTTAAACTCTGCTCTGCTCCCGCTCACACCGTGGTATCGGCCCACTCTCTGAGCTTTAGAGTTTCACTGAGTAATTTCTAGTGATTAATCTTCGTGAACTTACCTGTGTCTAACCCTACCTTCTCCTCCGTTCCTTCCAGTGCCTCCACGAGCCGCCTGCACAGCCCAATCTCTGCCACGCAGCCGCACTCTCTACTCTGGAGCTCTCTCGCAGTCACTCACAGCCTCTCAAAGCCCTCACCTCTCGTCTGGAGCCATCTCACAGTCACTCACTACCTACCTCGCCGTCACCTCCCGTCTGGAGACCTCACACCGGTGGATTCCCCCCTCCCTACTCCCCACTGCCTGTTATTCCCCCAATAAATCTGTTTAACTGCTTCACCTTTGTCCGGTTCTACATTCTGGGTCCAAAATACAAACCACGATCATCAGATCCTCACAACCCTAACCCTAACCAAAGTACGATTTATGCCACAGCTGCCCTAAATTAACAGCATTGGTAATTATCTAAATCATTTTTGATGTTTCTGCAATGGTTAATACACCAATATGTAGAAGCTCTTTAACCCAAATGATATTTTAATGCTAAAATAGAATTATTATTGTTATACATGAACTTTCAAATTTACTGATTTACAAAAAAACTGAAAAAAATAGTAAAGCACATTAATGTTTCTTGATTAATATGTCAAATTATAGTTATTTACTGTCATTCCTGAACAGAAAAATGAGTTTTAGTGGTTGAATGTTATGCTTGATAAATTTCTGACTTCTCAGAGAAGCCCAGTGAGCCAGCTCAAATTTGGGTGAATTCAGTTTGAAATTCCTCATTCCTGTTCAAAATGGTAAAACATGGAGAGCTGACTGAAAATGAAAGAGTCCACATTAAAGCACTTCATGATGCTGGATGGTCTCTGAGACAAATATGACAGATGGTCTAATACATTTGTTAATCACTGTATATAACAAAGGAAGTCAAAATTATGTTCAAAATATGAGATAATATATGAAATCATGAATTTTAAATTCAAAATATGAGTTACAGTTTGTATATTTTGAGTCTGAAGGGTCCAAATATAGGATCAAAAACTAATATTAGGAGGTCAGATGGGATTAAATTTGAAATAATGACTAAAAAACAGTGTTAATTTCATCAATCAAAACTATGACTAAAAACATTTGACAGTTTTTTTTTTTCCATGACAAAAACTAGACTTAGACTAACAAAAATAGATCTGTGATGACTAAAACGGTCAAAAACTAAGTTTAGTTTTCATCAGGATGACTAAAACTAGACTTAGATGTAATGTAGTTTTCATCAGACATCCAAAATCTGTGATATTTCTCCTCTGTGGGTAAATCTGTCAAAAACAACACATCTGTATCTGTTCTTCCTCTCAGCTGTAGAAAGCAGGGACCCCAGGTTTGGCAGAGAACACACTACCATGATTTGGTACCAGACTTAGACAAGAAAACAAATGCTTTGACTAAAAGTAAAGACTAAAATATGAGGACTTTAATGGACAAAAAATAGACTAAAACTAAAAAGAATAGAAATGAATAAAATGTGACTAAATCTGAAAGACATTTCATTTAAAGACTAAAACTAAAATAGCTGCAAAAATTAACACGGCTTAAAAAGTTCAGAAATGACTTCAAATTTAAAATTGTGAAACTAAAATGTAAAATTGTGACATTAAAAGGTAAAATTATGAGTTGAAAAGGTCAAAATATGAAAAAGTTAAAATCATACGTTTAAGTCATAATTGTGAGATGCAGAATTAAAACTATAAAGTAAAAACACAAATCCTTTTCCTTTTCCTTGTTCCTGACTTTTTATTGAATTAGTTCTACTCTACTTTTTCACATTTTTATGACTTCATGAGGATATTTGAAATTATCAAGGTTAAATGCACATTTTTATGCTGGAGGAAATCTGCAGACTTCATACAGGTGGGCCATTCATAATAGAAATATGATATAATCTTGTGGACCAGATTTGGCCCCCGGGCCTTGAGTTTGACACCCCTGGTTTAGAGCGTACAATGGTTTAAGACGTCCTCCAACACTGCAGGGTCGTTCAGATCCAGAGTGGAGCCGAGTTTCACCAGCCTCACTTTGATCACTTGTTTGACCGCTGGGACTTTGGAAAGAGAATAAAGTTGATCACTAACGATGGTTCTGATAATTAATTTAATTTTGAATGAAAGGACTGCAGTGTTTCCAAACAGACCATACCCTGTTATATTTACAGCCACCCAGCTATATTTTCTGACCATTTTTCTCCTTTTTTATTCACTAAAAGTTTGTTATGGGTCTGAACATGAACTATGATCTACCACTCCAACACCAGCAGCCGGAAGAGTTGGGCTTCACACACAAAGGGTCTACGCAGGGGTGGACTGGCCATCTGGCACACCAGGCATCATCCCAGTGTACCGTCGACCCAATGTGGGCCCGTCCGGTCCGCTACATGTTTTTTTATTATTTTGACATGGCCTATCAGACGGTCTATGTGGGGCGGTGCAAGTTTCTTCATTTTCTAAATTCCCTTCAATTGGGCCTTCCAGCCACTCATCATTGGCTACAGACAGCTAGCAGTGTGTTGCCAGCGGCCATCGACACACATTATTAGTCCATTGTTTGTCATTGTCAATCAATCATGGGCTGACAGGCTCAGAGAGCCCTGACAGTGCTGTCAATCACTACACGAGCCAGGCTGGGGCGGGACCTCATGGGCGGGATGGGCAAACTGTTCGCTAACTTTGCTAACTAGCCAGGAAAAATCAAAATGGACAGGAAGAAAAAACACCAGGGTGGCGCTGAGAAACAGAGGTCCAAAAGTTAAACTCTCTTGAGGTTGAGGCTGCTAAATGTGCAAAACTGACGGACCCATTTGGTGCCGTTGTCACCTGCTCCAGGAGACGAGCGAGGAGGGGGTCAGACTCAGCAGCGGGAGCCGGTGGCGATAAAGTCCGTGATCGGCGATGATGAGCGAGTGGAGGCAGACATGGTAAGTAGCGTTAGCCTGGGGCTGGCTAGGCTACATTTTTGACACATGTCCAAAACAAAGGGAAAAACGTTTTTACATTGAATGTGATGTTTCCTTTATTGATAAAGTCAAGCAGTCATTTCTTCATCCATGAAGCTTTCTGAGAACAGAGTGTAGTATTTAGTCTGTTCTTACTCTTGTTAATGGAGAAAATACAATTACAACCATTCAGTAAAGTATCCAGTTACATAAAACAGGAAAAAAACATGAACTGTTTTGGATGTAAAGACTAAAGAATTACTTTTGCCTGATTTTGAATTATTAAGGGTCAAACACCTTAAAAGTATAATGTCTGCACAGAAAATGTTTATAAAGGGATACACATTTTGATCTGGAGTACAAGACGAGGAGAGATAGGATAGGAAAGGATGGTTATTGTCAGAAATTGTCCAATTTGAGGCTTCAATAAAAGCACTCAGGCTATTTTAAAGCTCTCAAATATATTTTTTCTCAGTTGTTTTGGTGCATTTCTCTGATCAGAATTAAAAGTCTCATAACTGTTAGTTCAACCTCCACAACATTGAGTCATTTGTGCACATCATAGCAGCAGTTTGTCATTCCTTCTAACAAACTGCAAATGCCTCTGGGCATGCATTAACTGCTTTCATACAGTTCTCTGCTGTTTTGTAACGTTTTCATTTGCTTCTGTCATGTCAGTCAAAATGAACTATACTTCTGAATGCTGAATAGTCATTCCCTATAAAGCTAATAGTCCTCATTTAGTTGCTTGAGTCATTACATACAAAACTGTTCAACTAGTCATCAAAATCTGTCAAGCAAATGTTATACACTTCTTTATCATTTTTTTTTCAATGTTGACAATGTTGCCTACATTGAACAGTTCCAGTGAACTATAATGTTGTTTGTGCACAGCTCTATCTAAAGGTTGTATTTTTCTTTTGCACAATGCTGTGAAGAAATTAAAATTGCAAAGAGCACTATGCAGTAAAAATGTGAATTGTATGCACTAGTGTCTTGTACTCAGTTACCTCATTAAATGCAGTAATTTGTCATTTTTACTGTAGTTTTCAAATGTCTGCAAATAGTGCTGTCTTGAGCATTTTCAGGTATTGTCACAAAGATCTGACTTTTTTGCTTTGGAAAACACTAGTAAAGTGTCATAATGAAAACATGGCAAAGCCATTAGACTATCTTGTTCATAAATGATGGTGTCAGGACTTTTTTATGAAACGCACACTCTCATTGACATGAATACTTGCTTTTGAGTAATGGCCTCTCCATTTTGAGCATGTGACCTGCTTTTGCAGGTTATCAGTGAGGTTTTGCAGTTTGTACTAATTGTTTTTAGAAATGCACCAGCTGTTCTGTAAATGTTAACAGTGATGTGAGAAATTTGTCGCTCATTATTAGCTTCATAAGCGGGGTTTGCGTTGGCTAAATGTGTGCTCGCTTGTGTGTGGAATAGGGGTCTGGTTGGCGGTGCGGGTTGAGGATGCAGAGAGTGACAGGCAGGTCTTAGCTCCTCCTCCTAGCCCGCCCACAATGAGGCATTTTTTGAATTTCGAGTGCAGAGGCACTTCAGCCAAAACCTGGGGGCTTAGTTACACTTGAACTAAGAGTTCTATAGCCGTCAATTTTAGTCCTTTTAGTCCTTGACTTCTTAGTTAACTGCTATCAAGCAATATGACTCTCCTTTGTAGTTTGCATGAGAGAAGTCGCCGCGAGATTTGTGAACTTCGACGTGGTGTCCGCTGATAATGTAGAGGGCTGGTCTGGACAGAAAATGCCAGGGCTGAATTTTTGTCCCTGTCCACTCCTGATGAAAGGTGAAACCAAACTCTACATGCTCTGATTAAAATACGTATATATATGTGTAGTAATTATTGGATTCACAGCCCCAGGTTTAGATTGTGGCTCTAACAAAGCTTCTTTTTCTCCAACAGTTTGGCTCTAGCAGGGTTGAGTGGCTCTGCTCTACATAATCATACCTGCAATGAGTCAAATGTACTGATGTTGGTGTTGTTTGCTGATGACGCCTTTATTTTGTGGTCTGATGAGAATTTACAAGAACTTTATTAAGAGATCACTTCAGAAACGACAAAGTTGAAAATATGGTTTATTAGAAAAAAGCATTAAACTCAATTAAAAAACATTTTGGAAACTACAGAATGAACAAAGCAGTAAAATGCAGACTGACTGACATTAATGTTGATGAAGTACATGACAATAAATCTGTTGGTGTGACACTTGATATCAAAATGGTTGAGAATCACATAAAACATATATAAACATTTATAAACAGAGAGAGATAGAGCGCTAACTGCAGATTTTTACTTCTTCAGTCTAAGGCATCAAATTCAGCTTTCTGCTGATGGTTTGTCTGCATTCCTCTTTCTCTGTTGGTAATTATAACATTATTTTATATCTGTTTTCAGCCTGATTTTTGTCTCTCAGTGAGAATTTCACATGAATTCATATCAGCCTACAGCAGCTGAAGGTAAATGTCCCCACTTCTCCACAGGAAGTCTTCTCCTGATTCAACAGCATTTAGAGAACATGACAGAAAAGTGACTGGAATCCTGGTATAGTATGGTTGTAACATGTGACACAGATGACTGTAAATCTACAGTGGGTCTGTTTATTCAGTGCAGCAGGCTCTAACCTGAGGACTTCATACAGCATCTTCCTTCTCTCTGTGCTGCAGTGACGGCTGAGATGTTCTCGTACACAGGATCAGAGTTTAACTGAGAGCAGACCGGAAGATTTGATCAGAAATATATATTCAATAATAAATATGTAAATAATTCTAAACATATATATTTAATCAAAACAGGCAAAATCTAAATAGATAGATTCTACTTAAGAAATAATTAACAACAATTTAAAAAACATCTATAGTCTTAGTGTTGAGGTGTTATGGTTTAAAACTATAAAAACCACATCTGACAGAGATGGACAGAACTTTTACTATTTAGGTCAGTCCAGGCCCAGAGAAGTGGGCGGGGCTTCTGGATGTTGTTGAAATGTGCCTTTTCTTTCTCTGGTAGAATCTTAACTTACATTTGCAGACACAGTGAGGAACGATGGCAGTGGTTTTCTGAGGTGCTCCTGAGCCCATGTTGTAACATCATCACAGAATAATGATTGTTCATAAAGCAGCGCTGTCTGAGGGAGAAAGACTTTCCCCGTCTGTGCTGAGACTTCTCCAGATTCTCTGAATCCTTTGATGATATTATGGACTGTAGTAGTGACATCTATAAATACCCTGCAGTTGCACGTTGAGCAATGTAGTTTTTAAACTGTTAGTCTCTGCTTTTTGCAGATGATGTGGTTCTGCTGGCTCCTTCAGCTGGGGACCTCCAGCAGGCATTGGGCCAGTTTGCAGCTAATTATGAAGTGGTCTGGATGTGAGTCAGCACCTCCTGGTGAGGGGTGAGTCTCTGACTTAAGTAAGTTGGGGTCTTGTTCATGAGTGAGGGTAAAAGGGAGCATTAGATTGACAGGCAGACTGGTGTAGCATTGGCAGTACTGCAGGTATTGTACCAGACTGTTGTGGTGAGAAAGGAGCAGAGTTGGAAGGCAGGGCTTTCAATTTACCAGTCAATCTTCCTCCCAACCCTCATCTACTATGGCCATGAACTCTGGGTAAGGCCAGAAAGAACGAGATCACGGATACAAGCAGCCAAAATGAGTTTCCTCTAGAGCAGGGGTTCTCAACCTTTTCAGCCCGTGACCCCCAAAATAAAGGTGACAGTGATTGGGGACCCCTACTGGACCTGAAGGTGTCTGAACACAGCCATGAGCATTCAAGACTAGTCATGTGCAGACGAGGCTGCCCATTGAGGGGGGGTTGGGAGAGCTTTCTGGAGCCCAGCCAAACTGGGGGTGAACAAAATCATGGACCATTGTAAACGAAGCTGTGGTATTTTATATTTAACCTGAAATAAACCACTCTTATCAAAGAAACACCATTTTTAGTTGATTTGGTTAGTAAGTAGCCCTCTTAAAAATGTAAATCTTTTGTTATAAACAGAATTAGAATATGAAAAAAAATAGCTAAAATAGGTTAACAATGGCAAAACCTGATGAGAAAGGTGGTGAAATTGGATTTTAAGAGTAAGGGTTAAAATGCCAAAAATGAGATAAAAATGGCAAAATAACCCAAAAAAGCAAAAATGTGTTAAAGCGGCAAAAATGGGCATATTAAGTGGTAAAGGGGATTTGAAAGTGGCTGAAATGGTGTTAAAGTGGCAAAAACAGGTGGAAACTTGGTGAAATGGGATGAAAATTGATACAAACTGGCTAAAAAGGGTTAGAAATAGTGAGAAACTGGCAAAATGGGCATATCAAATAGTGAAATGTGGCTTAAAAAGTGGAAAAAGGGGTTAATAGTAGCAATAATGTGTAAGCAGAGGCAACAATTGGCAGAGAGTGGCAAGATTTGATTAGAAGTGGCAAAAACAGGCAGAAAAAAAAGTGGAGAAAAGGGTTTAAAATTTACCAAAAATGTGTTTTAAGTTGCAAAAATGTGTTAAAATTGGCTGGAAGAAGTGATAAAAAGGGGTAAAAGTTAGGCAAAATCGGTGTAAAGTGTCAACAGTGTCATTCAAAAATGTTCTTAGTTTTTAAGGCATCCGGAGACCCCCTCTTAATGTCTCACGACCCCAAATGGGGTCCCGACCCCAACGTTGAGAACCTCTGCTCTAGAGGGTGTCTGGCCTCAGCCTTAGAGATAGGGTGAGGAGTTCAGACATGCAGAGGGAACTAGGAGTAGAGCCTTCAAATCCTTCCAAGGATGACTTCTTCAAGCCCCACGATCAGATTGAAGCTGGTGAAGATGGCTTTAAGCAGTACGATGTCGTCAACGCTCTGGACATGGACGCCATGATGAGTACGATCTTTGCATGCTTGGATAACCCGGTGAAGTTTGAGAAATCTCATGGCGTTAATAACACCCTGGACACTGAGATTGTCCCACAGTCTGACACTAAGGAGGAGGAGGCTCACATCCTTTTTGTGGAAGGCTTTCTGCTTTACACCTACGAACCTTTGATCGACGTGCTGAACCAGCGTTACTTTATTTCCATCCCGTACGAAGAACTCAAAAAGAGGAGGTGCTCTGGGAACTACACGGTGCCAGATCCACCCGGCCATGTCTGGCCCATGTATTTGAAACACAAGAAAACTTCCAAGCCAGTTGAGGTGGTTCAGGCATCTGATCAGGATGCCCCTGGACGCCTCTCTTTGGAGGTTTTCAGGCACATCCAGCTGAGGAGACCTTGGGGAAGGCCCAGAATGCACTGCAGGGATTATATATCTTATTTGGTCTGGGAACATCTCAGATCCCCCCAGAAGGAGTTGGAAAGTGTGGCTGGGGAGAGAGATGTCTGGGGTTGACTTGCTCAACCTGCTGCCACCGCGACCCAGCCCAGGATAAGGGGAAGGAGAGGAACACATGGATGGACAGACAGATGGATGGACTATTTGACCATGCAGTGGACAAACTGCAAAGAGGGGAACCTCACACCATTGAATGTTAATGACTGAACCTTTCAGGAGTCCTTTTATACCCGATCATGGTACTACCACCTGTTACCAGTTACCTGCTCACTGGTGGAATGTTCCCGGTGTTTTGCTAGCATTCCCGTCTTTTCTTCACAACTTTTCAGGAACATGTTGCTGGTGTCAAATTCAAAATATGTTTATATCAAAACAAAAAAAAGCTCAATAATGTTTATAAGTTTGGAGATGAAACACACAGGTTAAAAGAATTTCCTTGTCACTGTGTTTTTTTTTCCACATCAGAAAGCATCCCAACTTTTTTTGGTTTGGTGTTTTTATGTCGAATGCTCTAAAAAGAGCCTAAAAACGTTTTAGATTCAGTAGTCTGCCTTATTTGTGGTTTGATTTAAAGCCTTGGACCTGTGGTCCAGGACCCACTAAGGGGGTCTCCAGAGATAAGATTTACACAAAAGAACTCAAATCATCATAAAACACTAATGAATAGTTCATACTAGTTCATACATTGTGTTTAGGGTTGTTTTGTTTGGTTTAAAAAAATAAAATCATTAAAATTTAAGTTTTTATTGTTTACTACAATGTGTCCTTTTATTTGGTGTTTATCCGTGGGGGGCTCAGAGGAACCACTGATCTAAAGAAATGCTCATTTCTACTCAGACAGTTGTTTTAGTTGTAAATGAATGTCACATCTTTAGGTGCCAAAGCACCAGTACAGTGATTTATGGAAAGTTCCATCAGTCAGACCTCTCTCTCTCACCTCCATTGCTTCTGCAGGTATAGCCTCCATGGTGACCTTCTTCCTGAAGTAAGTTCTTAAAAAGAGGAGAGGGGGATCAAAACTTTGATATAATCAACAAAGAATAGAGCAAGTCTGAGGAGGAGAAGTAAAGAGAGGAGAGTGAACACTAAGGGTTTTACCTCCTCCACAGAATCAAGAGGAGAAGAAGAAGACCCATCATCAAGACTTCCAGAGTCGTCCTGGAGATGTTTGCTATGAATGATGAGTTCTCTACAATTAAAATCAGATAAATGAGGCACTGTTAGTAAAAGTCATGTTCCTGAGTCAGTGATTACAATGTAGGGGTAAAATATGAGTCATGTTAATACCTGGGAAATACTTTTACATTCTGTCATAACCTTTAGTTAGTAGTTCAGCTGAGCTGAAGTCTTCTCTGTGACTATGAGGAAAAATGAATACATAATAGATACTGCATCTTACCGGCCCAAACAGTCAGAGTGATGGTGGAGTTATGGCGCCCTCTTGTGTTCTGGGCTACACAGTAGTAATTCCCACTGTGTTCAGCTCTGACATCAGTGATGGTGAAGATGTGTCCTGAAGCTAGAGGTGAGTCTTCATTCTCCTTGTACCAGGTGTAGTTAGCTGCTGGGTTAGCATCACTGCTACAGGTCAGAATCACTGAGCTGCCCTCCTTAATCTCAGCAGAGGGACTCACTGACACAGAGGGAGGCTTTGGACCATCTGGAAGGTAACAAATATGATAAGTAATATATTATCACAGCCTGACAGCATCATTCCTACATGTCAGAGTCAGATTTTCCCTCCACTACCCTTCTAGAAGGAATCATTGAATCAAAAATGTAAATTTCAAAGCTAAGATTTATTCATTTTTTCCTCAAGGTTTGGACAAAAGACTGCCACATAAAATATGTTTAATAAAGATTATTCATGGAAAAAATGAAGACAGCACAAAAGCAACCATTGCAGAGACAGTGAAATACATTCATCCCTCTCTTTGGGGTCTCATAAAGATGCAGGTGTCAACGCTGATGTCTGAGACAGACTGATAGAGAGCAGAGGAGAGGGACAGTGATATTTCCTGCTAACTGATGCCAGCCTCACAGCCATGCACACATGACACCCATAAAATGGCCAGAATGAGAGGAAAATTTGATCCCACAGTGAGCAGAATCACTGCAGACAACTCTTCTTATTTATTAATATTCATTTGGAAAAAAATAAAAAATGATTTCAGGTAAGTGCCATATGCTTTAAGGAAAACTAAACTTATTTTGCCTTTAGTGATTTTTAGTAGTGAGTCAGATTCTGGAATGTTTAGAGAGTGTTTGATATGAGCAGGTTGAAAATGTAAATGTTAATGCCTAAAACACAGCAGTACTGTCAAAACGACCGTCCCCATTATGTTCTATGAACAAACACACACTGGCAGCAGCCAGGTGTATGTGGATGAACCACTGCTCATCATCCCTTAGAGGTCCAAGGCTGTTTCACTGCTTTGTTCGTACTTTTCTACTGACAATATAAACCACTCTGAAAATGTCTACCATGCTCATATTTGGACTCATTTTTTGCTGCACTACCTACACTTTATGAAATGAAAACTTAACTTAAATTTAACTTCATGTTTTAGATATAGGATCTTCAAAAACACATCCATCCATCCAAAAGAAATTATAAAATGCTGAAATCATGGAAAAACAATACCAGTGCCAGTCCTGTACAGTATCAATATCATTTGATCATAACTAGTATTAGATGGATATTTAAAAGTCCAGCGCTGTGATAAGGGACATAAAAAACAATTTCTCCTAGAGGCTAACTAGTGATTAACCACCAGTGCTTGATCCAGTGTTTAGGATAAATTTATCATCAATTTAGTGAATACCGCCTCATTTTTTAAGTCCAACATCCATCTAAACGATACTACAAGCTAGAGTCCTATTTTCTGAAATGTACCAAGTCCTGGTCTCTGTTGCTCTCCTCATTTGTACCAATAATAACACAAAGTTGAATTTGTGTCTTTAAAACATGCTGCTGCATGGCTGAATTCATCAGGGATGTGATGTGAGAATTAATGGGGAATTTTAGATTGAAAGATACGAGGTGACCACACAAATCATGGATATAAATATATCCATCCATCTCCTTCTGCTTATCAGGGGTCAGATCACGGTGGCAGCAGGCGAAGCAAGTCAACCCCAAACTTCCCTCTCCCCAGCAACATTTTCCAGTTCCTCCTGAGGGATTCCAAGGTGCTCCCAGGCCAGATGGGATATATAATACCTCCAGCGAGTTCTGGTTCTACCTCAGGGTCTCCTCCCAGTTTGTCATGCCTGGAAGACCTCCACAGGGAGGCGACTAGGAAGCATCCTGATCAGATACCCAGGCAGTGGCTCTACTTCAAGATCCTTTTGGATGCCCGAGCTCCTCACCCTATCTCTAAGGCCACCCTCCTCAGGAATCTCATTTCTCGCGATCTCATTCTTTCAGACATTACCCAGAGTTCATGAGGGTTGGAACATAGACTGACTGATAAATCAGCTCCCTCTTCACAACAACGGTACGGTACAGCGCCTGCAGAACTGCTGATGCTGCACCCATCTGCCTGTCAATCTCACTCATTCTACCCTCACTCCTCAACAAGACCCCAAGGTACTTGAACTACTTCACTTGGGGCAAAGACTCACTCCCTACACATTGGGGAGTTGTTTCAGTTGTAAAAGTTGATGTTTATACTTATTTTTCATCTCTGAACCGCTCCAATGATAAGGACTAGATTCAAATACTATGGAAAACTCCAGTCTGACAAAAGTCACATCTGGATTTCATGCTGAGTATCATAAGGATGGAATAAGGTGGATAGGATCTAAAGGACCTGAGTATTATCTAAGGCTCTAAAGTTGCTAGGTTTTTACAGTTTACTTTTCTGTCGTCCAGTTCTTGGTTTAGATTTCTCTTGCTTTACATGTAGGGGCACAGGGGGCAGTTGACCCAAAAACAGCAGCGCTAGGAGCCAATTCTGGCATCCTCAAAGAAAATAAAGGCAGAAACTCTACATGGACGTACAAGTTCAATGGATGAGAGAGTTGTTAAGATGATATCAAAGAAGGGCTCCTATGTTAATATGGAACTGGGTCTGGAAATAATAGGGAACACTGCATTTTTAGTTATTTTCCAAAGAAATGCCATCGTGATAATTGGTAATTTTGGTGAACAAAATCCAGACAACATTATGATTGTTGAGGAATGAAAAAAACATTTGGACTGCCAATTATATCGACTATTAGATTCACAGCGACAGATTCAGAGAGAGGGTTGGAGGATTTTGTGAAAATGGGTTTGACAATTTTGTATGAGGTGTTATACAGAGATGAACATGTTAAAAACGAGGGTGTTTGTAAACTTACACACCACAGGAGAGCGGTAATCCTCATGTCCTTTAACAGCACAGGAATACTCATGGTTAACATCCACAGTGACTGTATGATCAGATGTGGTTTCAGTCATTTCATGCCCATTTTGGTACCAGACATATGAAGGATCAGCAGAAGAAGAGCAGCTAGTGACACACCTCAGCACTGCCTGGGTGGAAACTTGCTGTACCTGCACCTGAACATCTGTGTTAAAGAGAAGAGGGTTGGTACAATGTTATTCCATAAACCCTGATGACAAAAAAGCTGGGACATTGTACAGAACACAGTGATTTGTAAATTCTTTGTAACCTATATTCAAGCACAAAGACAAAATTTTTCATGTTCAAGCTACATAGCTTACACAGCTAACCGAGCTACACAGCCAACTGAGCTAAACTGAAGCTTACAAAGTAGCTACATTTGCTACTTGTCTATGTTATCTGCGTTTTTAAGTCAGCTTTAGCTACGTTTGCTAATGCTCACATTGCTTACCCTAACTTAGATGTAGATAGCAGAGCTACATAGCTAAATGTGGTAACCTCAGATCACAAATCAGCTATGTAAGCAATACATCTACGTTATCTGCAAAGATAAATGCAAGTAAATGCTAGACTAATAGAGCTACAAAGCTAATGGAACTACAGCTACGTAGGTATTTTATCTATTATCTTAGCTACATTTGCTTAAGCTCATGTTGCTAAAGCTAACTTTGCTTAGGCTAACCTGGCTAAATTTAACCCAGCTATGTAGCCAACTGACATAAACAAAGCTTCCAAAGCAGCTATGTAAGCTACATATCTAAATTTTATGTGTAGCTAATTTGGCTTTAGCAGTGTTTCCTAACACTTACATTGCAAATGCTATCTAAGCTATAGCTAATGGAGCTACATAGTTAAACTAGCTAGAGCTAAGCTCAGAAAGCACCTTTTAAACTACAAAGGTCTTATCTAAGTAGCTACATTTGCTAAAGCTTACATTGCAAAAGCTAACTAAGCTACATTGGCTTATGTAGTAACGTTAAAAATGTAGCTATCTCAGCTCTGATACCTTTAGCCAAAGCTAGCAGAGCTTAAGTGAGCCACTGTTTGTGTAACTACTTCTAGTGTCTCTGAGCCCACATTGTAATATCAGTCACAGAAACATGATTTTAAATGCAGTGATGCCTAAGGGGTCAAAGGTCACAGGCAGGAAATGTTTTTTCAGTCCTGCCCCTCAGTACAGAGATTTCTGCTGACTCTCTGAATGTTTCAGTGATATTTTAGAATGTAGATGTGAAATGTATTCATCCCTTGCAGTTGCACCATGAGGAATGTTCATAAACTGCAGGACTATTTTCACACACATTGTTTTACAAAGCGGAGAACCTCCCACCATTGTTGATTTTTGAGAGACTGAGCCAATCAGGAGTGCTTCTTCCATAGCCAATCATGGTACTATCCCCTGATACCAGTCAACCTTCTCACCTGTAGAATGTACCAGGTGGATTGTGAACTCCAAAACTTTAACAGTCCTCTCATGCCTCTGTCCTAGCTTTTTTGGAATGCCAGAAACCAAACCAAAAAAAAACCCATTGAAGTTTATCAGGAAAACATTTAATACTTTTTCTTTGTACTAGATTCAGTTGAACATACAGTGGGTTAAAAGGATTTTCAAATCAAACTCCATATCTATTTACATCTAACACAATGTCCCAATATTTTTGGAATCCAAGTTTTTGTAATCAAGCACAAAACAGTTTAATTATAGTGTTTCTTGACACCAAATACTGAAGGGAAATTTTACCTGTGATGGTCAAAGTGACTCCTTTACCAGTAAAACTTCCCCCTGGTTTGTTGGTCTCAAATCTGAACCAGTACTCGGCTGCATCTCTCTCCTGCAGGTCTGTGATTCTCAGAGTGCAGTCATTCCCAGTAGGAGGATACTGCACACGACCTGAGTAGTCTGGGTCTGATTTCAGGTCCACAGATCCAGGATAGCCTCTGTCTGTAAACCACTTTCTGCTCTCTACAATCGTGGACTGGCCCTCTATTGTTTCTGGATATGTGAAGGTGCAGGGTAGGTCCACTGTTGATCCTTTCACAGCACAGATCTGAGGAGAGGGCAGGGTCACTCCCCATCCCTGAACCACTGTAACACAGAATTTGATTTTTAAAGGAATTTCTTGGTTGCCGTGGATTTTAATTATTATTGAGATATGTGAGAGACTTCTTAAACAACACTTGGCCAACTTACACACTTCAGTGGAGCGATGATTCTCCTGTCCTTTAACAGCACAGGAATACTCATGGTTAACATCCACAGTGACTGTATGATCAGATGTGGTTTCAGTCATTTCATGCCCATTTTGGTACCAGACATATGAAGGATCAGCAGAAGAAGAGCAGCTAGTGACACACCTCAGCACTGCCTGGGTGGAAACTTGCTGTACCTGCACCTGAACATCTGTGTTAAAGAGAAGAGGGTTGGTACAATGTTATTCCATAAACCCTGATGACAAAAAAGCTGGGACATTGTACAGAACACAGTGATTTGTAAATCCTTTGTAACCTTTATTCAAGCACAAAGACACAGCTTACACAGCTAACCGAGCTACACAGCTAAGTGAGCCAAAACGAAGCTCACAAGCAATTACATTTGCTACGTATCTATGTTATCTGCATTGCTAAGTCAGCTTTAGCTACATTTGCTAATGCACACATTTCTGAAACTAACTAAGCTAGAGATAGCAAAGTTACACAGCTAACTGAGGTAACCTCAGATCACTCATCGACTACATGAGCAATGCATCTACGTTATCTGCAAAGAAAAGTTAACAAATGCAAATGCTGCTTAGGCTAACTAAGCTATAGCTAATAGAGCTACATAGCTAATGTAGTTAGAGCTAAGCTCACTAAGGTCGGCCACACACTAGACGGTTTTTTAATCTGAAACGATTTTAAAACTGTGGGAGACCACAGACTTTAGGACAATTTCTAAAGATTTTTCATCTTTAATCCTCTGAACACACACACTAGACGACTCAGCCAGATTGTCAGATCACTGGAGATCACACACCTGCCGACTTGCCTACGACCTTGCGTGATCACGTGACTTCAGACAAAAAACAAACAAACCAAAAAAAAAAAAAACGGATGTCTGTTGATACTGTCTTGCTGTCTCTCCACAACAGGCTGTCCTGGCGAGTGTTACAGGTGCAGCAACCGTCATAAAACAAGGGAAAGACTCAGGATGAAATCCTGGCTGGAATTAAGGTACAGTTGTGTTTATGGTTGTGAGTGGTAAAAGTACGTATGATCCGTCTGGTGACGCTACCCACTGTGCTCACTCTCATTGGTTGTTGTGGGTACTCCGTCAGCGGCACTACGTCCTAGAATCGTAAATATCAAACATGTTAGATATTTATGATTCAGGGTCTGAGAGGCTACGACGCGATTTGGAGCAGTAAATTAATCATGTTGACTCCACACACATGCAGACTATTCAGACAAATAATTGTTTGTGATGAGGCTCCAGTCGGTATACGCCCCCACGATCGTCAGAGGGGTCAAATCTAGCCTAAAATTGGGCTTAAAATCCTGGAGTGTGGCCGACCTAAAAGCTATGTAAACTACGTATGTATTTTGTCTATTAGCTTAGCTACGTTTGCTTAAGCTCAAGTTGCCAAAGCTAACCTAGCTAAATTTAACCCAGCTATGTAGCCAACTGAGGGACACTAAGCTCGCAAAGCAGCTATGGAAGCTACGAATCTAAATTTTATGTGTAGCTAAGTTCTGGACCTCGGTAAAAATTTCAGAGAAAAAAATAGAAGAAGCCCAAAAACAGCATGTTAAACACATATTAGCGTACCAGACAGCTTTTATTTTGAAATGCAGGAAGCTATCTGAACACCCCTAGAAGGGTCTAATCTGCCTTATTTCACAAGAAGAAGAAAAAGTTATCTGACATCAGGCCCGCCCCTGCCTAGACACAAACTACGCATAGTGCCTAGGGCCTCAACATCGTGGGGGGGCCTCACTTTGAGCGTCTGTTTTCCTCTCTCTCTGCACATCAGTCCGGTGTTTGTATATGATTGAGGTAGTGTATATACAGTGTTGACAAAACAAAAGCTTTATCTGGTCGTTACGTTGGTAAATCAACCCTCACAATATCTATTTTTGTAAATCAGTGCCATCCGTGATCAATGAGGTGCGCGCCGTGTGCGCTCGCTCTCCCTTTCTTTCTCTCTCTCTCTCTCTCTCTCTCTCCTGACGCTTGCAGCACAGAAACTCTAAGCCCGTGTTTATTTATAGTGTTTCATGACACCAAATACTGAAAGGAAAATTTTACCTGTGATGGTCAAAGTGACTCCTTTACCAGTAAATTTTCCACCTGGTTGGTTGGTCACAAATCTGAACAAGTACGCAGCTGCATCTCTCTCCTGCAGGTCTGTGATTCTCAGAGTGCAGTCATTCCCAGTAGGAGGATACTGCACACGACCTGAGTAGTCTGGGTCTGATTTCAGGTCCACAGATCCAGGATAACTTCTGCCAGTAAACCACTTTCTCCCCTCTACAATCGTGGACTGCCCCTCTATTGTTTCTGGATATGTGAAGGTGCAGGGTAGGTCCACTGTTGATCCTTTCACAGCACAGATCTGAGGAGAGGGGACAGTCACAGCCCAGCCATCCTGACTGTGGACCACTGTAACACAGATCAGAAACACCATCAGAACCATAACAACAACAGAAAACAAGGATTTATAATAGAGTAACCTGATAGGTTAAGGAAATAGTTTGTCCAGAGTGCTTGGCAATAAAGCCTCTCTCCCCAAAGCTTATCAGACAGAAACACAACACAAGCTAGAATGGCCGTCTGAGGCGGCAGACCCACGCCTAAGCAGCGCCACCGAGGAACTCACGCTCCCATTGATTACTATGGTGTTCAAAATTCAAAGTGTGAGAAAAATCGAATGGGTGCCCGTATCATCACCAAAATGTAATGGATTCTTCCCTGTCACTATCCCAATATTCCCTGAAAGTTTGGTGAAGATCTGACTTTCCGCTCTTGAGTTATCTTGTACACATACAAACAAGGAAACAAAGATACGGAACCCTTTACATAACTCCCTGCCAGTTTCATCGCCGTAGGTAATAAAAGAGCAACACTAAGGAAAAGGATTGCTTCTGTATAATGGATGAGGACTTTCTGTAACTAAGGTAGGTTCACACCGATAAGGGTAACCTGAAACACAAACTATTTCCTATGAGAGCAGGAACGCTTGGGTGCTTCTCATTACAAAGTTTTGACCATCCTCGCCTCCTCTCTCCTCGACTGACCCAGAAACCGTTCTCCCTCCGCCATGCTGAAGGATCTTCCAATTCCTCAAATGCACCTGGAGGAGGCGAGGATCGAGGAAGGAAACAGCTCCTGGAGGAGCGTTGAGCGAGGAAGCACTGGTGTATCCTCCACAGGAGTCTTTTTATCAAAGGTGCAACGTGATTGGTTCGAAAGCACGGCATCTGCCAGAGAAGCCGCACCTCTGCACGGTTCATGACTGTTTATATTCTTACAGCACTTGTGTTTTTTTTTTTTTCAAATAAAACCCTTAAACAAAGATAGATTAAATAATAAATAGGTTTGTGTTTTAACTTTATACAGGATGATGTAATCTGACAGAATTTCAGCCTCACTAAGGCAGAAGTTTGTTTATTGTTCCTATTTAACTGAAAAAATCATCAAACTCACAGCTCTGTGGTGGATTATTGATCAGATTACAGGTTATGTGAAAGAGAGCCTCAGTCATCAGCTAATGAAAATGGATCTGTAGGCTAGATAGATGAGGATATTAACACTGATGAAATGGTTGAGTTTATAAACCAAAAATATTCTACTGATAATCAGATATGTAATATAAAGAATGCTTTTCTTAATACATTTTATTGCTGATTTTTTTTTAAACATTTCTGTTGTGAGTCATCAAAAACCTTTGTTTTTGAAATTATTTTAAATACGGGTCTGCTAATATTTCGGCTATGAGGGTGAATCAGCTGATCATCCCATCATCAGTACCTGATGTCGCTCAGACTGACGCTGTGAAGTGAAGGATTTCTTATTCTCTAAGTTGTGCCTCCTCTCTCCTCCTCTTATTTCTCTTTCAATTCCTTGCTGGGTGGAGCTAAGACGCGAGGAAACGACGCGGAGGAAGGAAGGAAGGATACCAAAATATGAAATGAGAAAGACCTATTGTATCAGTTTAACAGATGATGAGACCAGACACTTTTCAGTATTTGGCTTGTTGGTGAGTATAAATGTCAAGCCCTGTCCACAGAGCACTGGTTAGTTGTTTGGATGATTTCTTGGAGTTTTTAGTGGAGGATGGTATTTGGATGTAGTAAGCTGCTGAGTTATGGTAGCGGCTAATGTGCTAACAGAGCTAATGTGATGCTAAGCTGAGTATGTTGTGCAACTGACTGCATGTGTGTAAGGAACAGCTCACAATTGTCATGTTTGTTCAGGCTTGATTTGATTCACCTGTGACTGGTTTTATGTTACTTTATGTTAAAGATGTGGTAGTTTTTCTAAATGGATGAAATTCTTGAGGACTAATGTCATTTTGTCCAGAGACAAAAAAGTCTAGCTGAAACTCTGTGATAGTTGTAAAAAGAAAAAGTCCTGGATGATTACAAAGTACTTAGTAACTCTAGCTCATGCACACACTGCAGTATAAAAACACCTTTAAATCTCTCCAGAACCACACATTTTACTTTTTGTTAAAGAATTATTTCCAATCATAAACTTTAACTCTAAATTCCAGTTCTACCTATGTAATGTAACTTTAAAGATAAACATGCAGCACTTTCTTTCCAAGATCTGTGGACTCACTTCTCAAACACAAACACACACCATATTCATAAAACATACATACACTCACCTGATGAACAGTACCACTACAACACACACACACCCAGATGGACAAGTGCAATATACCTTCTGTGTCTCATAATCTATATATTTACAGTGCAATATACTGAACTATTAACCTCACTACGTTTTATTTTTATCTTCATCTATGCCCTTTTACCTGTGCTATTTACTTGACCAACTTTATACTTATACTTCAGTATATTTTCTGTCTTATGCTGTTTTTCTTGTGTTGCTGCAAACAAAATTTCATTGTGTATCATGTGCAATGTCATTAAATTCATCTCGTGTTTCTGCCTCTTTTTAAGGAAGCATGGTGAAACTTATAAATCTTCAACTTACTGTTTCAGAATGATGAGGACGCTCTTAGAATAGATTTTGAAAAAATAATGTTGCCTCTATGGTTGTGAGATTAATCACATTAATCCCGATTAACTACAATCCACAATTAGTGCATTAATATTTTATAACAGCGATTAATCGCACGCTTCATTTTCATCTTCACCAGTCTTTAGTTAAGCCAAGTCAGGATCTGCCTGCAGCCACAGTGATGTAAAGTAAGTCCACCACTGCTCCTTAATGATTCATTTACCTTTAAAAACTCAGACAGCTCAGTGGACAGGTCAGAAGCCACCTGAAGCTTGAGTTATCAAACATTCATTTTTTTACTCTTCATTCACTCCACCTATAAATGCAGATCTGTGCTGAAGTCACTTACACCTGGTTTAAGACAATGGGACAATCGAAACGGACGTAAACTCAAGTTTATATGCAAAACAGCGCCATTTTAGGATGCAACAAAAGGGTGCGATTAATCATGATTAACTACAGAAATCCTGAGATTAATTGTGATTAAAAATTTGCATCTTTTGACAGCCCCACTCTCCTCTAAAGGATGTTCATAGGTGGAACGGCATCTTCCTGTGCTAATGATGGCTACATTTGTTTGCAGGTTAAATCTAGGGATGCATGATGTTGGATTTTTGCTGATATCTGATATGCCGATATTTTAAAATTCATGTCAGCTGATGCGATATTTAATTACATTTTTTCCACTTTAAAAAACACAAACTCCATCCTGTACTAAAATTTTATTTTAAATATTGGTAGTCTATTTTTTTTTAGAAACAGACAAAACATTTGATTTTAATCAGATATAAAGGATGTATTTTTTTTTTTTTAAAAATACAGCCATACACTAATGAAAAACTTAGATAATGTCTTCTGGTTAACCTACATGTTCATTACATGCTACATGTATTTTTAACAATGCAGCCAAAGTCATCTCCATCTTTGAGGGCAATAAACAGACCAAAGCAATGGTTTGTGACTGTTCAGCATTAGTCCCGCCCACTGAGTTTGATGGGAGAGGATGACAGATAAAATTATTTAATGATGAGTTGCTGGAGCAGGAGCCACGAAATAATAATATAAATAGTGACATAAGAAGATGTGTTTTTACATAGAATGAATGAACATTTTAAATCATTATTTCAACATTTAATTTAATTATTGATGTATTTCATGAATTATTTATTTATTGCCAATTTTAAATAATGACAAATTTAATTATTTAGTAACACATGCATTTTATTAATTTAATGATTATATACTTATTTATATATATGTTGATTTATTTCCAATATTAAATAATTAATGACACACTTAATTATTTAATTAATTATATATTTATATATTTCATTTTGGCACCTTCAGTCCTCCATAGTAACATCGTGCATCCCTAATTAAATCTAAACTTTAATTTTGAATTGATGAAAGCAGGGCAGGTGACTGTCTTAGGCCACAAGACGATTTTAAAATTTTCACAACTTTAAAACCGTGTGAGACCACTGACATCAGGACAATTTCAAACTATTTTTCATCTTTTTAAACATTCACTTTTTGGCTTTTAATGCCTTTGTTGATAGATGACAACAGTGGACAGAATGAGAGACATGTGGATTCAAACCCAGGTTGTGTTTGAACCCGGGCTGACCGTGTACATGGGGCATGCCTTGGACCATTCAGCCACCTGTGGCCCACGATTTTTCAACTGTAATCCTCTGAATGAATACACTAGATAGCTCAGCCAGACTGTGGGATCTCTGGAGACCACACACCTGCCAACGACCTCAGGTGATCACGTGACTTCAGAAAAACAAACAAACACGGATATCTGTTGATATCCTCTCGCTGTCCCTCCACCACAGGCTGCCCTGGGACGCATTACAGGTGCAGCGAAAATCATACAACAAGGGAAAATCTCAGGATGAGATCCTGGCTGGAATGAGGCTACAGCTGTGTTTTTGGTTGTGAGCGGTGAAAGTACGTATGATCAGTCTGGCGACACTCCTTCTGCTGCTCGCTCTCATTGGTTGTTTTGCACTGGCAAAGGTTCCCTTTTTTAGATGTTCTTTTTCTCTTCTAGGAAGTGCAGACTTATAACCTTACATTACTGGATGTTTTACATGCACCACTGCAGCTCCAGTTATAAAGAACTGCTCTTAATGCAAAAATACACTTGATATGTCTTCATCATTAAAAAGATGTTTTTTACTAAGCTAAGAGCTGCAAACATGATGATACAAAAACACACTTCAGAAAAAAATCACTGCACACATGCAGGAAACACATAGATCTACATAATGCCTCATTCAGTCGTCTCTTTTAATAAAAGCTGAATTCTGCTCTGAATGAATGATTGAATACAGTACCTGGCACAGAGAGAAGAAAGAGAACCAATCCAGTCACTGCTGCTCTCACAGTCATGGCTGCTCCTCTTCTTCCTGTTTGACTTCAGAAATACAGAATAAGACCCTGGCAGAAGGACTGAACATGACCTGAGTCAATAAATAATCATATCAATAACTAAGTCTACTTACAACAGGGAGGAGACGTTTCCTCTGCAGCGCAAGTTCCTCTGTGGTCTTCAGGAGGAAGAAGTCAGGCTGTCAAAGTGGTCTGCTTCCTTCCCCTTTCACACCTTTAATAAGCATGTAGGTTCTGGCTAACTTTAAGCAGTCATTTCTTTTAAAGCCATATAAGGCTCTAATACTGCTGACTGACTGATGTTTACTGGGCTGGTCTGAAAATCAAGCCGACTAAGTGAAGGAGCATCTCAGTATGTAGAGGACAGGTAGTGGACAGTGGAGTGGAAACTAAACCAAACTGCAGTCAGCTCCCTGAACTCTTCACTGACAGATTACTTCCTCCTCTCCTCAACACTTCTACTCCACTTTCTTTCCTCTGGATACTGAGATCTTCCAGGGCTGGATCCTGCCATTTTATCACTCATCCCTGTTTTCTGGCTGTACTGGTTAGTAGCAAATATGGAGAACAGTGTGGTAGATGGAAGTTAAAGGGGACATATTTTACCCTGTTCAAACTAGTTTGTATTGATCTCAGATGTCTCCAAAGCATGCCTGTGAAGTTTGCTCCTCAAAAACACTCCAGTGTTGGAGTTTAGCATGTTTAGAAAAGCCCTCTGTTTCAGCCCTGCTCAGAATGAGCTGTTTCTGTGTCTGTAGCTTTAAATGTTAATGAGCGGTCTGACTCCGCCCCTCTCAGGATATGGATATGGTTCTCCTGATCCTGAGGAAGGTGGAACTTTCTTCCAAGCAGAAAGGGCCAACTGAACCTGGGGGCGTGGCTAACTCCCCACGTGACATCATGAGGGAGCTTGTTTCAGCACACATTTTCTGAGAGGTGGAGAAAGAGGTGGGGAGGGATTTTCCTGATTCTTAGGAGGATTGTGGACATGCCAGGGGCACATATTTTAGCTAGAAAAGCCTGAAAAGTCTATTTTGCTTCTAATGATCTTTAAACATTTGGTTGATGCTCTGAGAACTGTAGATGTCACAGAAGGCTCTGAGCTAAACCACTGCACTGTTACATATTTAGATGGCTGGACTTTGTTATTTCAATCTGGGCCACAGATTGCCAGTCTTATCTTCTGTCTTTATGCTTTGACTTTGGCAGATTTTCATGAACAATGCTTTTACTTCACTGACAAAAACATTTGAATGGTGTTAATCTTCT